>NW_009613007.1:0-44937 GCF_000690535.1 Cariama cristata | reverse complement strand
AGAGAGTGATCTGTGTTTATGCCTGGTTCCCCTTAAATTTTACTTTTCTGGCATAGATAGGCTGAGTTTTATTCCAAGTGTTATGGGAATATCATTACCCAACCTTCTTTAGCATATTAATGAAAGAAATATGAAGGGAGGAAAAAAAAAAAGTTCCACTGCTCTGAAAAATACTGATATCATAATAGTCTACTGTCACATGAATTTAATAATATGATAGTATTGTTCAAGTTCACCTTCAACCCTTACATTCAATGAAGGAGAACAGTATACGGATCTAGGTTAGGAATAAGCATTAAGTATTTCCCTGGCTGTTGAAGATCAGTCTTTGTATGCATATTTTACAGGGGTTACAGGAACTGAAGGTGTATTTTATAAATATTCATTCACAAGAATTTATTTATCTGCATTTTCTCATTTTCTGTATAGAGGTATTTACTTGATACTCAGTTCAGAAGGACACATTTACTGGTTTAATCTATCTGTGTGTTCCAAAACAAATGTGCAGATACAGACAAAATTAATTTATCATGGCTTTCATAAAGTGGACAGCTAAGATAGATATGTATCTCTATGTCTATAAATGACGAGTAAATCGGAAGTAGTGGCTTTTTGCCAAATATCTGTATATGCATATATATACATTGATTTTTTTTTCCCCTCGCTCCCCACAATATTCTAATTAGGTGAGGTCTGCTGGTCTCAGCTGCCTTTACAGTTGACTTCATTGTCAGTTCTCAGATGGCCAATAGGGGTAATTTTGCATGGGTGACTGATTTCTTTCTTTCCATAATGTGCCCAGTTTCTACAGGCTTTGCTTTCTGCACACTGCTATATTTCACTGGTTTGTCTCTAAACCAGCCATATTTAAGGTATATTTGATTTGCATTACGGTTTTTTCTTTCATTTTCTTTAATAATTTGTGCTTTAAATTTTTTTTTTTGGGGGGGGTATCATGAGCAGCACATTTAATTATAATAACAGAAACGTTCAACAAATACGTCTGTTTGGATGTTATTCTATCTGGATCCAAGTAAAGCATTGCCATTCCAGTAATGTGGCAGAATTCAAGTTAACGAAGGAGAAATTTTTTACTTAAAAAACTACAGCTGTATGTTGGAAAATTGCACAAAATTTATGTCTAAAATATTTATGTTATGTAATGGTGTTTTATGAGGTTCAGGTTTTCTGGCTACAAATCCTGATGCAGTGTTGAAACTTACCTTAATTTATGTAAAGATTGTCAAAATGGCAATGAGAAAATTGAAAACATATTAGTGGTTTGTGACATCTTCCTAATGTTGCTGTTAGAGCACTAATTGGAGGCTATTTTTGCTGCTGTTAGTTTTTCATGTTCACAGGATACGAGGTCTGATCTAAAGTACACAAACACAGAATTTCCCTGTGGACATGAGTAGACTTTGGAATAGGTCCATGTTTGGTTTCCTGGAGTCCAGGACCACAAACATTCTTACAGAATACATAAATATTGGTCCTACAAAAGAGAAAACTGAGGCAATGCGTTGTGACTTGCAAAATATGTAGCAACTATGCAAGCACAGGAGGACTGAGTTTTATCATTAAAATGGATAGGTCCTCCCCAGGTAGAGAGCATATTAAGGGGGAAGAAAGCCACTATAGTTTTCAGACAGAACTTAAGACAAAAGAATATTTCCCTGTAAAGCTGTGAGGCTTATACAGTGCTAGTGTAATATGTGATTAATATATCTAATTGGTTTTAAATTCTAGGTCAGATAAATCAGTACTTCAGTGTCTAATTGTTCATGAACAATCTTTTTCCTGCTTTTTTTGTAAATGATCTTAATAGTATCTATAAGCAGAGATTTTTGAGATATTTATTTTGAATCAAAACAATACTTTTTCATTATTACACACTTCTGCAGCTCTGGCTAGACATGTAACAAAAAGCACTTAATGAAGGCGGGTGCTGCTGTAATATTTCTAGATTCTCTGAGTAGAAATAAGAAATACTGAAAGTTTAAAAGAAAACTACTTTGAAAAATTTTCAGAACAATTTTTTTGGTTGTTCAGTCCAGCAGCTGAATTTTTTGAATACTTTCCAAACCAAAAACTTTCTCAGAATCCTTTTTTTTTACAATGTATGCAAATCACAAGATAATGGTGACAAGATAATGGAGAGTCTTTTTTCCCCCTTCTTGAGAATTCATTGAGAAACCCAGCTTCTGTCCATGAGGAAATCGGATACATATCTTCAGTAAGAACCTTTTTCAATACCTCATACATTTATTTAATGCAAGTCTGCTTTATATCATCTGGGTGCCAAATTCTACCTGCATAATGTAATATAATTATTAAGTATCTCACATAATCAGGATGTCTACAAGTTTGCTCAGAAAGCAAGAAATATGTTTCTGGAATTTAACATTTCTCCAGTCAGCGTCTGCTTTATTCAGATTTGGTAAAATATAGTACTTAAAAAAAATCATTTTGCTGATGCTTTTTTACAGATGCAACTTATGTTAAACAATGTATCTGATATATATATCAAAATAGATATCAATATGTTTAATATGTGGGCTTTTAAGATTGTGCATAATCAAAGACTAAATAAGCAGAATATAGTTAGTGTACATTTTACTGTCAGTTTTCATCATCTTGGAGGCATACAGCTGTCTTCTGCCACAAATGACATATTCCCTCTTCCCTTAGCTCACTGCTGAGGGGTGATTGCCTCTGCTCAGATCCTATTTTTATTTGACCTGAAGCCAATTGCATATATTCTCTCAGACAAAACTGGACCTGGCATGACTTCTCTTCTTTAAAGCTGCCCTGTTGGAATGATTGATATTTGCCAATGACTGTCATACTGAAAATTAAGTCCTGTTCTTGCTTGATTTTTATATTGGTTTCTCAAATTTAGTGTTGGATTATAAATTAGACATTTTGATAATTTGAAAATGAAAGCAAATGAATGTTGGAATCAGCCTCGCAGGCTGGGAGAAATCTCAGTTTGTTCTTTGGAGATGTACTCATTCTTAGACAAAGTTCAAGGTCTTTGATATAACTGCTGTAAAATATGTAGGTCTTGCTGTGATTTTCCCACTCTCAGTTTTGGTTTTCAAAACGATCAGAAATAGAACAGAGGATGAAAGCCTATCAGCCAAACCAGCACAGTCCAACTTCATATTTTTAAGTCTGATTATAAGAAGCCTTTAGCTCCAGAAGCCTTGCTTGTCCAGCACTTATAATGTCCCTTGAGCAGTAGAAATGCTAATTAATGTTCACAGAGTTAAAACTCTTTAGCTTAATGGAGACACTTCTTTTTATTTTTGCTTTACTTCTGCTCTTCCAAACAGACCGAGTTTTCCTTTCACATTGAAATAAATGTAGGCCAAAACCCAGCTGACGTGATGATACCAATTTAGCTGAGTATACAGACTAAAACAGTGTAGTCAGTGTAGCATTAGATAATAGTTAAGATTGTGCTTTAAGTTGAAATGCTCCTTCAGTGAAGACAAGCCCTAAGAGAAAGACTTCAGAGAGCATAGGAAGCTTACTAGGGCAGAGACTAATATGAATGAAATTAACTGAAAGGAAAATGTCAGCTGTCAAGCCTCCTAGCTTGAGCTGCAATATACTGTAAAATAAATTTCCAAAAGAAATTGCAGAAGTAATGTTTTAGCCAGAAAATGTAAGACTGCATAAATAGCTTGTTAATTGATGGTCTTTGCAGTATATGTGTCTTTTAGTATAAATACTGTAATGTTCCTGCATGCGTTGCATGGGTCTGTAGATGATTGCTGCATGCAAATTCATAATGTTGTGGTCTTGCAAGTCAAAGCTGTGTTCAATCTCTTTCCCACGCAGGGAGAGTGACTCTTAGCAGCCATTATAACACTGTGCCAAGTCTACTATTTATAACTGGCCTTTTCGTGAGTTGCAACACTATTGCCCTAGAGTTCATTAGCTTTAAATTACATTTATTATAAAAGAAACTATATAAATTAATTTTGTCTTGTCCTTTCCAATGGATGTTTTCTGATCATTGTGTGTGAGAAATAAATCAACATCCATAGAAAATGGCTTTTGGAAGCAAGATTTGATATAGTGATTTGAATTTTTGTTAGTGATGGCTGAATTGTAATTATAGTTTAGAGTGTTTCCCATTAAAATTGCTAACAACAGAATCACCGAACATGCTTTCAAATTACTGTATGTGTTGGCTGAAAACTGTTGACTTCACATGTATATTACATTCTTTTATCACCAAACAATGTGTATATGCTATCAAAAGTAAAATTTCAGCATTTTAAGAACTTGTTTAGACACTTCTAAACATGCGTCCATGCTTATGCAGATATGATAATCATTACTTTTTTCAGCACATTTTAATTTTAAGTGAAATCATAATATAAATTAATGTACTAAAATATATTTACATTATATGTATTTAGTAATTGTTATAAACATTTATGTCATAAGTCTGTTCATTGTTGCATGCACACTAAAACCTCCTCTACTTTACAAATGACATGCCTACTTCTGTTGCCCCCCTCCCACTGTCACCTCAAACCTTACCATAATGGTAGGAATTTGAAATCCATGTAGAAGAATAAGAAAGATGACTGCACTTGATGTGCCATTTGTATACTATTGTTTTAAAGAAGAAATTATTGTAGTGTACATAACACGATATATTTTTAAAGGAGATATTCTTTGCACATTTTATCTTTGGAGCAATAAGAAATTGTGTCTTTCAAGCTCCTGAACAACCTTTCTCTTTTTTATAAAAAAATATACTGTTAGGAAAGAAAGTATTTTACATTTACAGGTTGTCTGTTTATAAAACTTTTTTTTTAAGTCCTAGGCCACCAATTCCTCTGTCTCTTCTTCTATCAGAAGAAGAAGCAAGCATAGTAATTCAGTCCTTCTGGAGAGGTTATCGGGTAAGAGTAATCTATAATTATTTTGCTTGATGTTGAAAACCGTAGGACTGTGAAGGCCCCAGGGAAAATCCTTACATAAATTTTAAGTAGGGGATACTATAAATAGCTGCTAAGACCCCCATGGTTCATTGGCTTTGGATGTTGCTCTGCCTTATGCCTAGTGACTACAATTTTTTCACAGGCATTTACGCTGATGTAATCTCACTGTTTTCCTCAACAACAGAAAATATGCTGAAATTCAATTTTCAAATGTACAAGTAATGCTGAACAATTTTAATTTTGTTTTAGTTGATCTTTGGCTAGTTGCTAAAGGATGAAGTGTTATTTTGCTTCATGCAGGGATGTTTGAGTGTGTGTGGAGAAGCACAAGGAGAAACCGTCAGGTCTGTTAAGAAATAAAAGCATAGAGAAACAAAGGACAAAAAAATGAGACCAAGAACGAGACAGGAGATGTAGGAGAGGCATGAAGGCTGTTAATCAAGGAAAGGGAAAACAAAATGGCAAGCAGGTGTTGCAAGCCATACTAATAACACAACACCAACACAATCCCCAATTTAAGGGGGAAAAGCAAGGCGCATAAAATAAATACAAAGAAAATCGGCCAATACAAATATTTTGGAGAGTAACAGCCATGCTAACCCTAGGGTATGAAATACATTATTTTGAAAATCCTGGACAGATTCTGTCAAATATTTCTTTGAAAGGCTCTAACACCTTAATGCCTCAGAAAGAAATGGACTTGAAATGCAGGTGACTTTGGTGACAAAGAAATGTCTTTGACTGCCTTTATCAAAAATTAAGCTTGTAAATAGCCTCCAGATACAGCAATAATTTGTTGTGATGGACAGTGAGACATCTCTATCTGTACGTCAGGTGTTCTTCAAATAAAAATCAGTATAAAACACTCTCTGTTAAGTTCTAATTTACTACTTTTAACAAGCATGAATATATGAGTGGGTACTATAATGTGCCGTGCAACCAAACATGATGAAATACCTTGAAATGATCTTCTTGACTGATAGATTTTTGTGACGCTTTCTGCTTGTTCGTTTTCGTTTATTTTTCTTTTTTTAAACAGAGATGGCATTGACACTAACATTAATTAGCACTGACAATATCACTGCAGGCATCCTTACAGCGGAGTATTGCAAAGGCAACCATTATCCCATAACAGTTATGTTTGCTGTACAGTGCAAGGTTGCTCAGATACCTTGTGTTTCTACCAAAGCTGCTGAAGGGGACTGTCCTTTCTTGCTACATATATTAACTTCAGAATTTTCACAGTAGTGTTGAGAATGATAAATACTATCATGTTAATGATAAATGAGAGAGCTGCTGAAGGGGACTGTCCTTTCTTGCTACATATATTAACTTCAGAATTTTCACAGTAGTATTTATCATTCTCAACCAGTTCCCAAAAATGAGAGAGAAACTGTACCTGTAAAAAGTAGGAGACATCAAAAGTAATTCAGACTATAAAATTAGGTGTAACATGTTTTAGCTTATTAGAGCTGAAAGAACTTGGGTTTCTAAAAATTAAAATCTAAATTAAAATTAGAATATAAAAGAAAAATCATTAGTAACAAGTTACTACATAGGGCAATGTGTTATCCTTGGGCTTGTAAATTAAGAGAACACTAAGCTTAAATGGGATTTCATGGCATTAATGATATATTATATTATGAAAATTTACTAAAGAATTCAGATGATTTGCTTTTAAAATAAGTAGCTCTGTCAGCTAACACTGATTTATTGTGGTAATAACTGAACACTTACAAATAATGTCCTTTTGCATTCTAAGGATATTATTATGTCAGTATTTTAAACTTTTTTCTGATGTTTTTCATTAAACCTTGTTATTCAAAGAATTTGGAACTTTTGCACACTATTATTGACATAAAAATTTACACATTGTGATAACATTGAATAATTAAACACGAGCACACGTATATATTTTACATGGCACTATGATAAAGGAACAGTATACTTCATCATTGGTCTTCTCAAGATACACTTTAAAGGACATAAAATCACGTGTCATAGGTACTTGTTTGAAAGATGGATGGAGAAGGATTCTGGACACACTGTTGGATTCCAGAAAAAGTAAAAGGCTTAGAAATCTGGGCAGGATAGTTTTGTCTTTAACAATGCTATCCCAAATGTGAACCTTTAAGTTTTTTATTCTTAAACAATGTCACATAAATTGTGAGAAACCACAGCACGTTATTTTTCTCATGCATGTCTTCTATGGACTCAGACCATTTTTGAGGTATTTCGTTAACCATATTGATCTAGGCAGCAGAGTTTATCTAGTTATATCACTAACTGAGCATCGTGTCTTCTCATGAGACTTCACTTGTTTCTGCCACATCTAGCTATCTGAGTGGCAATCCGTAAAAATGGATCAGGCAGTAAAGATTTTTCTATGCAAAGGGAAAAACAAGCTATAGGTACAGAATATTGAGAGCTTTTTGATAATAAAGCATGATCAAAACAGTACATTCATCCTTATCTGAAGCAAATTCCAGAAAAATACTTGTTTTGGTAGTAATAATTAATAGCTGCTATCAACAAAGTCCTTGCTACAATCTTTCATACAAAGACATTGGTGAGTACTCTGAAAATTATTTCAAGTTTAATCCAGAATTAAATTCCAGAACAAACAGCAGTGGAAACTACAGCTGCTGAGTACTCGAAGGAGATCAGAAAGGAAGATGTCATCTTGAGGGGCTCTCTTTGAGAGCAAAGAGGAGCACCCAAATAAGACTTGAGACAGCTCTGTCATTAGCATTCTTTCTCTTCGCTTCTCACCGACCTCTTTTATTGGGGTTCCATTCATCTGTCATGAGTCAAGGCAGTATTCAGTATCTCATGAAAACCCGTGGTTGATAGTTATCAATTTTCCAGGTGCTTTTCCAATAAAAGGTAGTATATTCCTTCACCCCTCTACTGCAGAGTCTGCGCTTAGTGCCATTGTTTTATGAGGTCTTTTTAATCTTTACAATTTGCATAACTATTCTAGACTGAAGGGATTTTTCACTCACACCTTTTCCTCTAATGCCTCTGGTCGAAGCTTTAGTGTTATCCTTCTGCTGTTGTGCAACATGTTCTCACTTAGCATTGAAAGCAGTTTATTTTGACTAAATCTTGTAATATCATGGAGTTTAAATTGGACAGCATGATGTAAATATTCAGTGCTATTTTATGCATAAATATTGTTTGAGCAAAAGTTAAATCAGAATTGAAGCAAGTTTATCTTTGTATCTTACAGAGTGTTGTTGTGCTTTTGCTGTCACAATTTATATTCCTTTCCAGAAAGTTGTGGCTACTAGCAAAGGCTCAGACCCAGAAGGTCACATCAATATTCACTGTTATTCACAGCAAGTGTAGATTCAATCCAAATGACTGGGCTAAGAGTGAGCTCTCACTTCAAAGACCCCTTCAGTGCTTCATCCATTGCTGGTCTGCAGGAGAGACATGTCAGTTGTTTGGACAAGTTTCTTGACTCTTTGATTATTTGCCTGGAGATTTTGCTGCTGAGTCACGGCTCTTTAATCATAGTAGAATTGCACTCTGATTACAAAATTTACTACCTTCTGAGAAGTTATCACTACTATGCAAAATTATTATCTATTAAGCATATTTGGAACTTGTAGTTAGTATTTTGTTAAGTTCCTGTTATCTGTTTTACTGCAGGTGGTGTATCTGTGTTCCTTTTTATTTTCTTTCACTTTTCTGAAAAATCACTTTGTTCTGGGAGCTCATGTTAACTGCTTGGATTTAATGTTGGACTATTTGTGTCTATCTCACTATTCCTTTATCTCAAAACCCTGTATTTTGCTACGTATTTCACTATACTTTCACTGTTTTATTTATCTAGGGAGAGTATACAGAATCGATTATACTTGCCTTTTATCTTTTACCTGTTAAGAGTTATTGTCTTCATTTTCAGTGTACAGAGATCACTGTGGCTCTGTCATGGCCCAAAATACAGATCTTACATAGCTGCAGTTGTAAATGGACAATTCATTTTTTCAAAAATTTCATGTTTAGACAGGCGTAGTAATTTCTCTGTCTTCCTGCCTCTTTTCTGTTACTGTCATTTATATGTCCCATAAGCATTTCCTTAACCCTTTCCTGTACAGATCAACTGACTCCATGTAATAGGGAATTATGGGTTTCATAAAAACATACATGACAGTATAAAAGAAAAAAAATGTCTCTTGTAAGCCTAAAGAAACTGTCCCATGTTTGGGATTATATTTTATTTTTGAAAATAGTATTTGATGAATTGAATAGAAAATGGTTTTGATTTTTTTGTATAAAAGAAATCACTAGTAACAGTAGTGATTTTTTTTTAATTTTTAAAATTTCATATCAACCTTGTAAGAGCTTCTTATAGCTTTTACAGAAGATAGTACAAAACTATATTAGTATAATGGGGTATTATTAGAGGCCTAAGAGGTATCCGATGTAAAGTCACTGAGTAAAAGTCTTGTCTGTCTTTATTGATCATGTAACCTTGTATTGTATTTCTGCTCTGCCAGTGCATTATCTGAAATATAGCAAGTTATCTTCTCCTAAGTGGATTGAAAAGTACTGTGGGAGTTCAGCTACTGTCTATCGCATTCTTCGCTGCACCACAAAGGAGAAATTCTGGGTGGAGAGAATACTTTTGATGAATACTTTTGTTTTCTTTAAGTGTGGTTTGGTTTGGTTTGGTTTGTAACTAGTGGAAAACTAAGTCCTGCTCTTTTGCTCGGTATGTATCTGAGGAAAGTGGGCGAAAAGCAGAGAGTAATGGAGCAGAGTAATAGAGTTCCAATCACAGAGCAAACTCATCACCGTATCATCTAAGAATAAAATAAATAAAAGAAATTTTCTAGAAAACGAAGTAGTTGGCTTCTTGAAAGCAAAAATGTGTCCAGGAGAAACCAAGCTTATTGCTGCTTGTTCCTACCATGTTTTTCAATTTCAGCCTGAATTACTGGGACATTAAGTCCTAAAACATCATGACATTTTCTATATGTAACATTTAGAAAAAGCAGAAACCGCATTTTTAATAATTATAATTTGAATATGAATCTAAGAGAATCACTTACCAATGTCTAAGCTAATACTTAGTATGTCCCCTTCCCACTATTGTCAGAAGGATGGTATCTATTCTGGATTTTTGCTCTAGCACTGGAGGTAGTGATTGTGTGAATGCCAAGGTAGACAACTGGCAACACACTGCTAATTAATCAAATCCTGCTTAGAATAAGTATAAGTAGCAGAGTGGTAAAAGCTGTTGATGCAAAGCTAGCTCTTTCTTATATTAGTAGGACCTACACCAGTACAAAAGAAATAATAGAAGAATTCAACTTAAATCTTAAATGGAGTCAAGGCCTGTAACTATTGCCATTTCATGTGGAAGCAGAATTATGCCCTTCGTAGGGGTGATTGACTGACAAAGAATAGATATCGTGTAATGCATTCCAATTACTTTAAATAACAGATTAATGGCTCCCCTGTTTGTGAAAATTGTACAGCTGGGATTGTCAGTAAGCTTATTTGGAGCTGACAGCAGGTGTGAATCAGTTTGCTGGAATAAATTTCCTGCTGTATGACCCTTGATGCTCCTCTTCTGCTCTATTATGTTGGTCAGTGTGTTGGTTTTATAGTGTTGTGGTTTTCTAAAGGCACTAATACCCTTCAGCATAATGCTTTAAATTTTGATTAACTCAAAGAATAAGTGTCTCACTGCAATCACATTCTCAGGAGTCCTTGGTAATCAAAATGATCCCCTAATTGGCGTATTTAAGTTTTCAATGGGGTTTGGCAATTATGTGGGGTTTATTTCTGTGTAAAATGAAAACTGTAAACCTCTGGGATTGTGCTTTTATATCAGACCCAGCAAAAAGGATGGATGCCACGTATTTGGCCCCCATTAAAAAAATTGTATCATCTTGGGTAACATGAACATATATAATTTTAGTTGCATTTTCTGTTTTCCCTTTTCCAGGTCCGCTGTGATAGTGGGATACAAGAGCTACGTCAGTGGCAAAAGCAGTTGAGAGAGGACAAAAACATTATTAAGAGAGTGAAAGAATTCTGGACTAAGCAGGAAGCCAAAGGTAAGTGAATTAAATTGTGTATTTTAATTATTTTTTTTTTTTTTTTACATTGTGTTGAATTTTTATACTTTGAGTTGTATTAAAAAATAGGACACATGGTAGGACACTAATCCCAAGTGAGAAGAGAAAGTAATGTCTAATGGAAATGCCTGGCTGTTTCTTTATAGTCACTACGTACTCTAAGTTAGTTGCCTGTAGAGCTGAAAGTGGCAATGAAATGTACAATACAGGGCCAATAATTTCAGAGGACTATGACAGTGTGCTGGCACAGTATTTCCTAGGGCAGAATCCGACTTCTACCAGCTACACAACATGTAAATACTGATTTTTACTAGATGGGTTGTAGTACAATTTTTCTAAACTGTGGGATTTCTATCTGGTAAACGTTCTACTGGCATCTTCCTGTCGTTATTTATAGCAGAAGTTGGCCTGTACAGTTCTAAAAAAAGAAAACAAACCCAAACAACCCAATATAGTTGCCAAGGGAAATGAGGCCAAATTAAGAACTGACACTGTAATATGTTTCCTTTTTGCCCTGATTGTGGATAAGCCGTTATTGACAGGGCCAAAGTTATCATTCACTTACTCAGGCATAGTGGTATAATTATGATTATCCGCCCAGCCTCTTTGTAGCTAACGCAGGAGCATTCACTAGCTCCTCAACCAGCCTGTATTTTATCAGCCTCTGTGGGCTGAACTCAAATGTGATACACGGAGGGGTGAGAATTACACATCAATAGATGGAGGTGAGAAGACGTCGTTCAGCTATGTTGTTCATGTTGAAGAGAGGGAAAATTATGTTGTACCAGTCACCATTGTGTGGTCCTTCAGTCTGATGGCACTGTCGCAGATGTGTTCTCCGATGGCCTATCTTTGCCCAGAACTACGTAAGAGCATTCAGGGTGCAGTTTCACACAGTCAATTGGATCGAACTGAAAGCTGCCGAAAGGGTTGATCCCACTCTGTAGCTCTTGCATCAGCTTTAGGGACTGTGTAACTGCACCATGGGTTTGGATCAGTGAGGGGTTTTGGTATGGGACAGGTTAGTTTTCCACAATGTTGTTGCCGCATGATTGCTGTATCTAACACAAAGGAGAAAGTGAACTGAGGAAAGAGAGGTAATGACTTTCAGCAGCCCACAGCTTGGTTAAATTGAGCAGAATATGAGATGGTATTCTCATACCTGGTTACTGTTCATGGCTGAGGAAATGCAAATCTCCAGTTGATTGGCAGGAGTTAAAAGCCAGGAGCAAGTCATGGCTTAGACCTCTTCAGCTCAGTATACAAAAGCACATCTGTCAATGCCCTCATTCTGAGCCTGGTTTTCATGGGACTTTGCTGGGAAAGGAAAGGCTTATATTTGAGTCTCTGCAGGGTGAGAGAGTTTAGAATCAGGTTTCTGTGAAAGGTTTTAAAATGCCAAGTCTTGGTCAGTTACGTAACTACTATCCAGAAAAATCTACAACTCAGGATTTCAAGTGACAGAAAATTGCTGATGTGCAATCTGGAATTAGGCAGCTTAATAGGAGGCCTCTGTCCTTTGTGTTGCCCAATAACCTAGGCAACTTTTCACTCAGCATTGAGTATTTGTGCTGCCTCTATAGACCATGCCATTGTTTCATTGGTTTACCTTCAAGTGCCTGATTTCTACACATTTAAAGTCTAAACTGAGACATTGAATATGTCCTGCTGGGTCTTCACTCAAATGTTTTTTGCTTTCCTTATTCTCAATGCAACTTAACTGTTCTTTTTAATTAAATGGATTTATTGTACTCATGCACAGATATGAAATAGGGTGTTCTGGAATTAAGTGTTTGACATCCTCACAGTATGCTTTATTTTAGAAACTACAGTAAGACTATCCATACATAAAGAGTACTTATTAACATCACTGCTGTAGCAGTCGGAGCTTGCTTTAAGTGACTAGAGCCTTGCAATTCTTCAATAACTCTAGTCGTCAAATCTTTTGTGGCTATTGTTAATTTCAAAACCATCCTGCTTTTTAATAGATGATACAACTAAAACTTCCCAGTGAAACATTTTAATTATAAAATAGTCCATGTCTGTAAATGTCAAAGGAATTAACAGCAGTCAGGTCATTAACCTGATGCACTGCAATTATTCTTTCACTTTTTATTGTGCATCCATTCTATCTATCATTACTTACAAGTAGATCAGGCTAGAAGGATGGCGTGAAAGTTCCACATATTTCCCTTTCTGCTTGCAATCTTCTTTTGAAATTTTTGCCTAAAGGTGAAAGGAGTTTCTCATATGTGAAAGGAGAAATCTGTTACTAGTAAGGGTCATTATAACAACTGGGATTACAAAATAGCCCCTTGTTTTCAGCTTTCCTTATTTTGATGTTTTTTTCTTCACACAAAATAAATGTAATAGGCACTTGGGGCTAATAATAACATTTTAAACAAATGCTAGATGTTTTTCTTGTGTGAAATCCCAGCCCTTCCAGATGGGCTACTTTTTATAATACCTGCAAAGACAAAGTTATAAATTGATAAATTCTCTGTGTTTTCAAGCTCCCCCACTGGCAAATCTTTGATTCCCTAAACTTCGTTTCTATCATTTCCTATTTGTACTTGCATATCTGTTGGATAGCATTAATTTTTAGGACATCTACTCAGGGTAATGTTGCAGTTACACTGTGTTCAGTTTGCTGTCAAGCCTTCTGAAGTGTATGCAGAACACCAACTAATTCTGCAACCAGAATTGGATAAGTAGGTATTTCAAATGGATATTTTCTAATGAACACAGTGTAATAGTTATAGTATAAATCTTTCCAATAAATATATTAATACATGGTGCTATTGTAACACAATTTCTCTTCTATTGTGTGAAGTGGAACAGTATTTAAACCCACTCTAACACAACAGCTGTGCCGCAAACTCCAGGCAGTACTGGGAGCAAACATTTTAAATTGTTGCTCTGGATTTCTGAAGTAACCCACATGTTGTCACATAACATGAAGTGAATCAGTGGCAAGTCTCATCCTCTAGGACAGCGTTCACTGTTAAAAAACTGCCTCTGTGTGCCTCCTCCTTTAATCCTCTGCACTGCTCACCTGCCAGTCTTCATGGTGGTACAAGCTGGCACCACAGTGTGGTTTAATGTTTGTGATTGAGAGAATCGTGTTTGACTACTGCATCCACCGTGTTCCCTAGGGCCTGGACAACCTCAGCAACTCCTCCTGGCCGACCTATGCTAGACAAAGCTCTTGCACAGAGGGAGGTCTGTCTCCATTTTGCTGCTTTCCCTGTGATGAGAGATGGTGACTGCAGTAGCAGCTACTGGGTAGTTCTGTGGTTTGCAAGTTTGCAAGTACAAGCAAAAGCATTTTCTTGTTGGAGGTACTTTTCCTGCCTGAACAGCCATTCTTAGTGTTCTCCAGGGAAAATGTGTGAGCTGGATTGAAGCTCCTACCAGCTAGCTTCAGCTGCATCGTGCTATTTAATGGAAAGTGCCCAGTAAAATCTGCTGGCATTATAATATTGCATGATTTATACTGTATGTAGTATACCCTGAGTTCATTAGAAAATATCCAGTGGAGAAATCTACTTTTCCAACTTGAATTGCAGAATTAGTTGATATTCTGTGTATGCTTCAAAATGCTTGACATTCTTCCAATGTTCCTTCCCAGTGTTAGCAGTTCTGGTCATAAAGAGCCTGCGTTGATACCGGTACTGATACCAATACAAATAGCAATAGATTTCTTTGAGTAGATATTTAGATACACTGAGAGGCAGGCTTATAATTAACAAAGACAGTAATGAATGGCAACCTCAAAAGCAGTTCTGCATGTCTACACCAACAGCAGAACCACAATGAAAGCTGTTCCTGCACGTTGTATTTCAGCTGTGAAGTCTTAAGTGTGAATTCAGTCTACAGAATTCTCAGGGTAGAATTTTTTAAATCACAAAGTTAATTATCAGCTGATATCAAAGCTGTCATAAAAGAGTAATTTTTCAAAGGACATTATTTTCAAAATCTTCCTTTATGTATCATGGCCTCCTCAGTTATCTTGCTATTACAGTATTATATATTGCAAGGTGTTCTGAGCTGACATGCTTTTCTATGTCTGCACTGTGCTATGTGTAGAACCTTTTGACCACTGCTTCACTTAATTATGAAATGTTCAGAACAAGAAGAATTTTCTTCAGGGCAGTATGCATTATAGTACAAATGCAAAAACTGGAAGACTGTCACGACTTTTTTTTTTGTGTGTGATAACAGTTTGTTACAAGGGCTGCATAGATTTTCCAAACATTTATTCATATTTATATTGCAGTTTTAATCCACAAAAGATCAGGTTTTATTCACCAACCCATGCAATTGCCTAAGAGATATTTTATAGCCAAAAAGAATTCTTTCTGAGGAGCAAAATCATACATCACAACAGGGAAAAACTCCATTTATATGTGTGTATATGTACAGGGTGTTCATATGCAGTAAGTGAAGTAGAATTCTTGGCTTTAGTAGCTTAGAGCTAGAAGATTAAACAAAGTAGTAACTAGTAACAGTGTACAAAAATGATGAAAAATAAAATCCATGAAACATAAGTTGTCTTCCAGCAGACTTGACTGATACTTGCAGAAAACTTTGGCAGACCAACCAAGGTTTTCTTTAAGTCTTTGTGGGATTTCATAGCCTATTTACTATGGTATATTAAGAGTTTACTTTGGAAAAAAAAAGTAGGCGCTTTTTTTTTTAAGAAGACATAAATAGATCTGGTTTTGAAGATCTGAAAACAGTGGATTCACATTTACTATGATAAAATTAATCTCATTATACATTTAAAAAATAAAAGCCAAATTCTTTTCTTTGTAATACATATTTAATTCTGTCAGTGTTAATTGTTGAAAAATTGCATTCCTGAAGGTGATGATAGAGGTTGACCTAGCAGGCTTGCTAATTCTTTTTAAATGATTGCAGTTTAATGTTTGTGTTATGGACTTACAAACTGACTTGCTCAGTAATGACACAATCCTTACATCCAATATAAGGGAAATTGTGCAACAGTAATAGAGGGAAGGACAACTGTCCATTTGTGATGGCCGCTCACTTTTAGATCAGCTAATCTGTCCTGTGCCTGTTTTCAATTTGTTAGCATTTACATCATCTCATCAAGGCATGTTTTTTCACGTTCCATTGTCCATGATACCAGTAAGAGTTAAAATGCATATGTTTCCCACTTACTTCTAAGAAATAAACCTATACATTTACAACATACCACTGTGAAAAAGGATGTATATATTAGATGATTATACAAACATAGTTTACAGTCTTCATGCATGTAAAATCTTAAAGGTGAAAATTACAAGTGCAATTTCAGAGGACAAGATAAACCATTTTCAAAATGTTGCAACTGAGAAAAGTAGGGGCTAAGGGTGGAGTGGACTGTGTCATTTGGCAGTTGAATTGATTCAAAAACCTTTTATCTCTGAAGAAATTTAATCATTCCATAAACTCTATTTATGTTGTTTTGGAGAGTAATATAGTGATAAGATTTCCTTTGCCCTCTTTGCCAATTGTTTCAAAAGGAAAAACAGATTTCCTTTTAATCACTGTCATAGAGCTTTCCTGTCATCAAATTAATTATTTTAGGACTCTAGGACACACAGCTGTTTCACCACTTCAAAGAAACTTGTAAAATTGCCCCTTTTCAATTTTTATCTTAAACCAGTGCAAGTCCGTATTGCTTATATCACATTAGCTTTCAATATTATCACATTGTTTCTGTAATTCCTTAACTGAGCTCTGCGGAGTTAATTTAAAAGTATCCATACATGAAATAGCCTTGGGGCCCAGACAGATGGCTATTTGGAAACAGCTGTACTAGGTTGAGAAGTTACTGTCCAAGGGTTTTAATTATCAATGAAATTATGGCTGTGAAGCCATAATTGATTTTGTTAGTGCTCCAGCTGCTCTTATTTCTGCTATTATTAGTCTGCTGTTTATTAATGTTGTTAAACCCTATTTCATTGTAAAGTCAGCAAGGTTAGTTTAAACTGCTTTTACCAGTGATTCAATCTAACCCAGCTGACTTTGTGCTGAAGTGGATTGTGAGCACTCATACAATAATGAATAGCATAACACAACTACTTCTTAACCTTGTCTTTCTATGCATTTGGTTTAACTGTATTAGTTAATTCAGTTAATTCAATTAATCCCCTTTAATTAAACCACTGAGCTCTTTGCATCAAGCAGACAAAGCATTTATTGTTACTAAAAACTCAGATGTCACAAATAAAGCATTAAACTTCATGATCAGAAGAAAAAGAAGGAAAACATTTTTAAATAGATATGGCAACTTATTACAAAGTTAACTACATTAAGAATAACTATGAGGTATCTCTTAAATTTGTATATGACTAACCCTGTTTATTAGGTGCTGTAAACAGTGTTGAATCTAACTGTAGGGGATGAACGGTAAGCTGCCAAATAGCTTTTAGAAAATGCTGACTCGAGCAGTAATGTGATTCTATTGACACTACTAGAAAGATCAGCATACCTTCCATGAAAATATCAGCCAGAGTCTCGGTTAATGTGAGCTAACAGTCAGATTCTGCTTTATTGTGGCTTTCAGCACAATGCTATGTATACCTTATTTCAAGGGTATGTTTTAGGCAAAGACGTATAATTTTATGAAAGTGTATTTGTATCATCTTGACCAGTGTGATAGTTAGAAATGTAAAATGATTGTAATTAACAAATCTAAAGGCATTCTTAATTTATTTTTCTGGTTTCAGAAAGTGTGTTAAAACATATTCAGTATTACTGAAACCAATAGTGAAGTTTTAGTTTTCATTAGAACACAACCACAATGAAACACTTTTGGAGTTTTTTTTCAAGTAGGGACCAAAAGTCTGACTTTTGTGGGGCAGCTAAGGTGATCCAGCAACTTCCGCAAGAAAAAGGCAGTCCTGTGCTTCTTTGGCCAAGGCTTCTGCCACCCTGTCCTTTTCTTAGCACAAACGGTCATGGCTTCACGGTGAGTTGGTTCAGCTGGCTGATCTGACAAAGAACTGCTCTTCAGTTCTGTTCTGCTGCCCCTCGGGTTAGTTTTCTGCTGGATCAGCCTGATAAACTGACTTGCTCAGTAATGACACAATCCTTACATCCAATATAAGGGAAATGGTGCAACAGTAATAGAGGGAAAGACAAATGCCCATTTGTGATGGCCGCTCACTTTTAGATCAGCTAATCTGTCCTGTGCCTGCTGTGTCATGTGAAACCGTACCCTACATGGTACGTCTGCTTGGTTTGGGAGGCCAGGGTATAAGGTAGCCTCGTATAAACCACTGATGCTCCACCCACTTCACAGCATGTTTAAAGCATCTCTTTTTTTTCTTTGTTTGTAATTCTTTATTCTTCTTTCATGATATCTTTTATACTATTTATTACTAGTTTTGAAAAGTGTTCTAGGACAGAAAGTGTGAAAACCTTGCATGGAAATTACTTTAAAAATTAATAGCATATTGCAGGACTGTTGACCTCTTCTAATGTGTATGCCTGCTAAATTTCTTTTTCAGTGCAATGAAAAAGGTGTTTCAGCCTTTACTTAAGATCATAAAGCTACAGCATTCTTAACTGACATTTTGTTTGCTATACTGCTCCACTGCTGTGACATTACATTGCACAAAATAATCTATATTTAAGGTGTGATAGCCCTTACTCTCAACAGTTTCTACTTTCAGACTGAAAATGTAGAGAGAAGCACAGCACTCAAGGCTCAGTTAACTTCATGGCTCACAACTTTAGACTTGTAGAGAGAAAGAGAATTCTCCCCAATATAGCATAGGTGATGGGATAAATTTGTTCCAGAATATTTTACAGAATTTTAAAAAAATATTACCTTCTACAGAAAATATGGCTAGTAAGAAAACAGCCCCAGAAGATGTGAGTGAATAGCAGATAAGCTGGAGCAATTTGGGGCACTTTTATTTTTTGAGGGGCGGGAATATGATGTCCTTTCTGATTTTATTATTCTGATTTGCTGAAATTACTTTAAATATATTTAAATAGGCGATTTAATAACCTGCATGTTATTTGAGATCATGGTTGGCAGGATGTGACACATTGGCACGCACATAGCAAGACCTGCTTTTGGTTTCATGAGGCTGGTGGTCTACCATGAAATTGTCTGTTTAGGCAAACTTCTTTTCCCAGCGTGCATTTATTTAGGGCTGTCCATATCAATTTTGTCAGTATCTTCAGCCTAAAACATCCATTTTAAACTAGACATAATTTGCTGCATCTTCTTGTTTTCTAGCCAGTATCCCACATAGCTCCACTTGTATTTTTGCTTTAATATTTCCAAGAAGAAATAGGCCTTCGCTTTTTGATTAACGACTTGGTTAATTTGATTTGTACCGCCATGCAGTGGACATACCCCATCTAGTCATGATTCTGAGCAGTGCGTTATGCAGATGCAGTACTGATGAGACATCACTGGAAATGAAAAAGTATCTGTCCTACAATTAAAAGAATTTGAAGATATTTGAACTTTTTAATGAAAATACCTAAATCTTCGTTCACCACTTACATGAACAAAATACTCTACTGACACTGTCTGTTACAACGGTTATTTGTCTGCTGGTGTGCTGTTAGAAAGACCATTGCTTCTGTATACACTGTCCAGTACTCTCAGCTGGTTTATTTCCTAAGGGCTTTCTTTACTTCTTCTTACATGCATAAAATTTGTAAAATTTTATTTTTAAAAAGCACTGTTCTTAGGGAAAATAGTAAAAGAAATAAATATTCCTGGTTTTATAGCAAAACCAATTGTGACTCTGTTAGCTAGCAGTTCTTGCAGATCAACCATAGCCTTGGCTTTGCAAGGTACTTCTGTAACAGTGAATGCACACAGTGTGTGGAAAATGTACATAAACCAAACAGGAGACAGAAAGTAATCTTCACAGCAGGTGGGGGGCTTGATTTCCAGATACAGGATGGAATATTCCTTTACTTTCCATTTGATTTTCAAGCTGTATTTCTCCTTTGACAGTAGAAGTTCTCACTCACCTATACTGAGAGATTTTAAAAGTACTTCTTTCATAGAAGGAATCTTTTCCCTTGGGAAGATGCCACGAGCAACATGCTGAAGAACTCAAAGTGTAGGTGTTCTGTCACTGGAAAATCCTTGAAAATATGACTGAGATTGCAGATAAAGAGGGGAACAGGCTGCATATTTTAGGAGCGCTAGAGTAGGAACAGATGCATACTGTCAAGAAGCAAGGAAATGGAGTCAGTCGCTCCTTATACAGCTGTGATGTGTTTCCACCTGAATTATGAGGAAGGATTTGAAAGCTAAATATGCTTACCAAGTTAAGTTGAACAGGGGAAGTCTAGCCTGCATACTTTTGAAGGATGGCTGTATGTAATCCTATCAAAGTAAATAATCATATCATATCAAAGCAGAATGAATTGAGGAAAGAAAAAATGTTAAATTCAGTACCCAGAAAAAAATGGCTATACTATGAAACTTCTTGGAATTCATTCCATAAACAAATAAACATATGACTATAGTCATGTGCTCTAATGGATCCTTATTAATGAGGCCATAAATGAAGTTACAATTGCATGCATGTTTGCAGGACTGAGTAGTTTCCCAAGGAAAATATTGGAAAGGGGATATATATAAAAATGGGACATCATACACTAGGCTTAAAAAATATTTAAAATGTACTATAGGTAATAATGCTGGATTAGGAAAAGACATAGTCTGAATAGCTAATAGATTTCTTAAACACTGCACCTCTGGTTTATTTAGGAAAATTCAGCTCAGTAAACTGTAAGGTATTCAGCAGTTTTATGTGAGAGCTAGTTTCCTTCTTTCCAACCCCCCCCCCCCCCTCCTTCACCAAGGACAGTTGAAATGTAGTCAGGTTTTAGGAACATTTTAAACAAAATAATTTGTTTCTAATTTCATCTGCCCTTGTTTACTGTAGCTGTAATTATTTAATTTATGGAGCTCTTGTAAGTGGTGACCTCCTCATATTCCATGGGTTTACACTTTTAATCTATCTGTTATATTACATAACATATGTATACACGCACATATATGTTAAGGTTTGACATGTTGAAGGTATTTCCTCAAATTATTTTGTTTCAAACTGAGACATATAAACAGATTTAAAGTGGAAGGCTACTCGCTGTCAGTAAGACAATGCAATTAAAAGAATTTGACTGTGCTTTTTTTTTTTAAACGTTACTGTATTTACCGGTATTGGCTTTTTTTTTTTTTTTTTTTAAACGTTACTGTATTTACCGGTATTGGCTTGTTTCTTTCTGAAAACAAAAGTACTGCAGTCAAAATGGTTTAAAATTGGTTCATATATGTGATTACGTTTGATTTAAAAGCACATGTATAAGGTTTCAGTTACATAAAAGACCTTAAATTTTTTTTTTTTTTAAAAAAAGTAAATCCAAGAACAAAGCAGTGCCGATAGCTGAGTATGTAGTGGTTTTCATCAAGCCTAATTCAAGATGCTTGAGATGTTTCTGAAAGTTTAATCTTGGCACTAACAGCTGAGAATGTAGTGATAAAAGTCATAAGACTCATGATGCAGATTCTGCTTTATTGGTCCACACCCCAGACTCAGACATCTGTGAAGATTTATAAATATTACAGTAATATTTAATTTCTGAAACTACTTTGGGAATGTTTGGGAAGAAAAAGGAAAGATGATCATTTAGATAAGCCAGAAAATACGTGATCTTCTGAACTGTGCTTACAGAGGCACAGCAGTGTATCTGCTAGGACAAGTCTGAACTAATCCTCCAGCACCAGAGCTGTATTTTTACTCATCACTCTGCAGTTGTTAATAATGATTTGTAATGGAAAAAAGACAACTGCAATTTGGTGATTTTCCTGTGATTATATAAACCTTTTTTTTTCTGTTTTAAAGGAGAGGAGAAAGTCTTTAAGGGTTTTGCATTCTTTTTTTTTTTTTTCTCCTTTTAACTTTTTTCAAAATAATAGTGAAAAAATAGGAGCATTTTTATTGAAAATTCTGTTGGTGTTTTTTGTTAGTCATTTAGATCCACAAAACCAAAATTTCTATTTATAACTACGAGATGCCTTAAAAGCCTGGAGAAAAGGCTGTCACCAGTTAAAAAGTAAAACCTCTAAATAGTCCTGCAGCAAAACTAGACTTGAGACTCTCTTGGTTAAAAAAAAAAGGAGAGGGGAAGGCAGGAAAAGAAGGACCATGAACTGTCAGTGGAGTCTTAAAATATGATTCAGAGATTAATAAAGAATTGGGTGACAGACTGCAGAACATACAAGCTACTTGCCCCAGACTTCCCTTTAAACCCAGACTGTGGTATTAGTCACTTTGCCATATTTTTCAATGTAACTGTTTTGGTTTTTTACCTGATCATTTGTTTTAGTCTTTAGTCTGGGTAAGAGTTTAAATTTAGTGGCTTTACAGAACCTATCATATTTTGCAAGTGGGAAACATTTCAGCAAGAGGGGCTAATGGGTGTAAATGCAGGTTTCATGAAGCTGCCCAGCAAATCTGGCATTCTGGTTTTCTGCCCATGTTGGCTTCTGCCTGTAAGTCCCAAAATGCTTTCTGCTGGGGACGTGCCACTCCGGAATGATTTCTCTCTATTTCTGGTCAGTTCTTTCTATTTTCACCATTCTGTTTTTTGATCTTGACCATTTACATAGAAAAAACCTGCATTAATAAGATGCACTGAAGATGTGCTGGTTGCTTTCACTCTGGATTTTCCTCTCAGTCCAGAGTCGTCTTCTCTAAACTGTTGTGTTTCTGTGCCTGTCTCTTCATGAATCTCAGGTCACTGAATGATTTGGAAGACACTTGGATAATCAGCAGCAATACAGTCTCCAATATATCTAATTCTGTGTAGTTTGTTCTCTTCTAAACTCAGGTGTTCATGTCAGTTGTTCACCTAATCTAATGCTTGTATCTTCCAATATTTATTTTCTCTTTGTACATCCTGAATTGTAAAAATACTATCCAGATATATCCAAA
This sequence comes from Cariama cristata, assembly GCF_000690535.1. Taxonomy (NCBI): domain Eukaryota; kingdom Metazoa; phylum Chordata; class Aves; order Cariamiformes; family Cariamidae; genus Cariama; species Cariama cristata. The sequence goes on along the minus strand of NW_009613007.1, from coordinate 21,879 downwards.
TGAATATTTAATCTTTCTGTCAAAATATTGGGAAAGCACAGTGCATTGCACAAACAAATTCTGCTAGAGATCTTTCAGCCCCTTTTTACCCATTACATTTTTCTCCATTACTGGACGTTGGTGTTTGGGAGTGTCCTGCATGCCACCTCTTGCTTCCCTAATCTGATCCTAAGTCAATTAAAAAATGCCCTGAAATTGTTTGTTCTCTAAAGTCATGGAGGCAAGACTAAGCATTTTACAAACTCTGCTGCCGATTTGGAGAATTAGGTTTGTCCTGTCACTTTTCTATATCCATTTTGCAGAAGCCTCTTCTGATGAGTGATCCTCTGACAGTTGCATTTGATTTTTTTTAATGTCTATTGCCATAATTTCTGGTTTATTATTTGTTTGTTTAATGTATCTTTTTTCAATACATCATTTTCCAATCACTAGTGACTGAAGATTTCCTGAAATGAAAGGTGTCACTAATAACTGCGTACATGCTGACTTCCAATAGTAAGAGGCTAAAATTATACACACTTTATAAAGAACTGTCTCTTTAAAAGTCAGGTCTTATTTCAGAAAGATTGCTGGTGGCTCCAATTTCATGTTCAGGCTTCTTTGGCATTTCATTGGGAGGCTAGGGTGAAACTCCTTTCTATATATATATTTTACTCTAAGCCCCTGCTAATAAATTATTCCAATAGATTTTCTTTAATGGATTTTCATCTTCTTATAATCTGAGTCTATGGTATTTTTCATTACTGTTTTCAACTGTTTAAATTACTAAATGTAATTCTCATAGTTCTTATGATTTAAACAACCTAAAGAGTGTGGGTCTATAAACCTTTCATAAGCTACGGTCACAAACCAGTTGTATTATACAGTAGTGTATAAAGCAGGTCATGGTTTGTTCACTGTTTTGCTGAAACAACAAAGTCTCAAACCAGTAAGTCAGTCCTGTGCATTAAAAGGAGTGAAAATTGTGTCTATTATCCAAAATAGATGGTAAAGGTGTTTGAACTTAATGCATATATAAATAGGACAAAGGCGAATCCTCAGATTTCTCATAGGAGTTTTGCAGATTTTTGAGTATTCCACGCCCAGGAGCTAGCCAAAACAGTAAATCCAAATATATTCAAAGCCAATGCTTCCTTCAGCCATCATCTCTGCCTCAACATTGCAACACATAGGTGATAAATTAGTCAAATGAGCTGCATTTCCAAGCAACATGGCAGACAAACTAATAGATAACTTTATTACAGTAGAAGCAGCAAGTCAAAAATAACAGTTGTGCTAACCTCTTCGGAGCTACCCCCACCTCGCTTCCAAGGAAATTCATCAGTCTCCACTAGTGCTTATTAGCACAGTGATGGTTATAGTGTCCTACAATGTAGAACATGCATGTGACTAAAGCATAGTTTAATCAGGTTTGCTCTGTATTAAAAAATGAGAGTGCCGAGACTGAAACATAGTGCTAACAAATTAAACTGCCCTGCCAGTAGAAACCATATGACCTATATAGATTGAAACCGTAATACTGGAAAGCAGTGAGATGTGAGATTATTTTTTTTTAACACTTAGACTCTCATAGGACTTAAAGGGCTCAGTTGCTCTGTCTTAGGACTTAAAACAGGACCTGATGTTTTAAAACTATACGAAATACTGTGATCATGCTGCCAATGATCGTGATTGTGTTACTTCTATTTAAATCTTGCACCTCCTTAAATTAGTGATTATACATTCTCTGTAGATAATTTTCACACATTCTGTTACACAAACATCTTGGGAGTTAAGGTGTTTGTAATTTTCATGGGAGCTGAATCCAGCCTGCTGTGAGAAAGGTTTTCTTGGCACTGCCCTGAGACTGGCAGCAGTGCACAGTTGCAAACGTCACTGTTTAACTGGCATCCCTGGGCACTTTGTTCTGCCCAGTTATGTCCATACGCCTTTTCCCAGCATGCAGAACACTCTGTAAAGAAAAAGAGATGGTCTCCATTGCAGTAGAATCACAGTTCTGCAACAGTAGGAATCTGCCAGCATAACTGCACACAGTGCTTAGGGACATAGAGGGATAAAATGGGAACTGTGCTGCTAAAGTTCAACTTTCATTATTTTTTTAACATGCAACTGAAAATAGAAATGGATCTCTCTCTTGCTCTGTTGAACGAATGATAGGACTCCTAAGACTGCAGTGGTTAAAATTCAGCATATGAATGGCATGGTTGTAAGCTAGTTGTCCATACTGACATTTACAGTATTCATTGCTTTTAGATGTGTGTCATCTGAAAGAAATGGGCTGGCTTATCAGCTAGTATAAATTGTTCTAAACTTCATGGGAGTTATGCTAATATACAAACTAAACATCTTCCTTAGGTGTTTCAAAATATTTCAAGCAAGTTAGTTCAGTGTGAGGTGTCACAGCCTGAAAAATACATTTTTCCAATGGAAATTTCTAGTGAAAAGTCTTAGCTAGGCAGCTTCTTTCCCCATCTTTCCAGCTTATCTGAATCCTGAGGACATCTTACTTTTCTGTCTGCATAGGAAGCAAGTATATGTCAAAAACTATTTAAATAACCACCTGAAATCCAGATTCATGCTGACAACCTGTGCTTCCTGGTTAGTGTGATGTGATTTGAAATTGTTATGCTTAAGTAACACAGGTTATGATAAGACATGGGCACTCCTGACTAAAAGCACTGCTAGCAGCTACCTAAAATACCTGCTCATTTTAATGTGAAACAATATGTGTGAGCTCTGGGGTTTTGAACTTGTTGTAATTTTTATGAAATATTTGCAAAGGCCAGCCTCATCACATCAAGGATTAGATAAAATTAAATGCAATAGTTAGTATTTTTGTATATGGGACATCCATATTTACATGGGATATTTAATCCACTCTGATTTTTCTTCTTACCAGCTGTACAAACAAAAGCCCTAAATCCAGAAGGGTCTTGTGTCAGCAAGGGACTGGGCACATATTGCCCTATTGTAGAACATAGGGTGTATCCTGCCCCTGCAGTCATATTTTGGGTTTCTAAGGTATTGTCTGTGTTCCTTATCATGATACATCACTTTTCCTGTATGTTTTCTATAAGCTGAGATCTTCCAGGTTGGTAGCACATTGACCACCTTAAATTAGCACATAGGCCTGTTGCAGCCTGATATTCCAGCCATGTACCAAGAGAATTTTGTTTGCTAGTTTTCAGTTGCATTCCTTGGAAGGATAACTAAGCTCTCCTGAAACTGTATGTACAAAAGGGGATTTTTGGGGCTTATTTGGCCGCCTTTGCCTCTAGCATAATTTTAATATATAAATCTCCCAATAAACTTGCTTGATATGACAGATGTACAGTACAGATGCATCTTCTGAAGTGTAGGGAGTAGAAAAACAAATCTAAAGTTAAAAGGCACTTTGTAAAATATTAAAATACTAAGAACAGAATATAACAGCTGAAATCACACAAATAGAGTGAGGAACCAGACTGTTGTATCAGCAGAAGAAAAACATTAGGTTAATCTGTATTACAGCACTCTGAAAGAATACAGAGCTTTGAAAACAGCTTTCACTAGGGGGTGGGTCATTTTACTTTTATGTAGAGCTTTTGTTCATTTAGAATTGTTTACTCCAGCAAGCAACCCTGTGCTCTTTGTTTGACTGATTTTTCCCATTTGGCAGACTCTTTGCAATCACATGGATAACATTCTTCTTTCCACTGAGACATAGAAAAACTATTCTTTATTGACCTTGCTTGTTGTCCTAAATGACAAAAATATATTTATATACTAGGTGAACTATATGACTTCATCACTGACTTTCAATTGAAAATTCTTCAAACCAAAAACCTCAAAGAGCTGCTTTCATTTTTTTTGAACAATCCAATAACTTTGTACTAGCAACAACTCTGCCCTCAGCTACACATGCACAACTCCCACAGATGGCACAGAGAACTGTGCACAAGTATCTGAGTGCTGAAGCGGTGTCAAAACAAAAAAAATGCCATGCATAGAAGAAATAGGTCTTTTGGGTGAGGTGGGGATTTTTATTTAGTTATTTATTTCTTGAACAACAGAGTATTTGCTGTGGAAGTATGGATGTTTACTTTTCTGTTTCTGTAGTTGTTTTGGAAAGCTAAGTATTTACTGTTTTATTTTGTATGGTTGCAGTGGGAAGCAAATCGGAAGACTCAGAAGAACATACACAAAATCATTCAACATCTCGACTTTAGTTTTGTCACCAATATAACAAAACACAGAGCTCATGGACTGAACTTTGTGGTACTGATTTAGAAACACTCTTAGCATTACAGTTTTACTTTTACATGTGAGGAGTTTTAAATCAAAGGGAGATTATGTAAGGACCCAGAATGCCAAGACAAAATTCACTCCTAGTGTAAGTGAGCACAGTTCTGTTAAAACAGATGGAATTGTGCACATTTAGCCAAAAATGTTGAGTCTGTGTTTATCTTGTGTTCCTGAAAGCTCATTTGCAAGCTTTTCTGACAGGGACAAAACTCTGGGTGAAATAAATGGGGTTACATCCACGTGTATGCAAGCACTAAAAAACTAAGGCAAAAATCTTCATTTAGTATAAACTGGAGTATCTTCACTGACTTCTGCAGAGCCTTGACAATTCACACAAATCCAGGCTCTGTTCGTAACGGTCTAATTTTCAGAAACACTGGGCCTCTGCAATTCCAACAGAAGGCAATGAGAGCTAGGGTTGCTCTGCATTTCTGCAGGGGAAAAAAGTCAAAGGCCCTTTTGTTACCACTTAGCACATGTGCTGAGGAAGTGTAAAATTAAGATCACAGTGATAGCATTTTCAGAGATCTTGTGTATGTGTACTTACTTACATAAGGCACAAGCAGAATAAAAATCACATTGGGCCCCCTGCTAAGGAGCCCTCATTATTTTTTTAACTCAGTCTTGTCAAGCATAGCCCTATTTAAGCCTTTACAATTTCACAATTAGAGAAGATATTTGCAGTTCTACTACTAATTCCGTACAAGTCAAACAAAGGTCTGGCTGTTTTGAAGGAAAGCATGATAAAACACAGATACCCTCTTGCTGTCGTTCAACGTGGATTTCTTCCATCACTTACACAGACTTTGTCTGCGCTGTTATACTAGTACCCACCCCTTGTTTTTTTCCTGGTTGGTGATGCTGGTTGTTGCACCAGATCAGGGAAATCAAACCATTTGAAGGAAAAAAACTCTCAACCTGCATTCTTCATCCTCAGTTGTATGACTCCTACCCCCTCGTTTTCACAAGAACTAGCAGTTGAGCCAGTACAGGAAACTGCTGAGCCAACTAGAAAAAAATACCACTTGTAGTGTTAAGAGTTTGGCTGCTCAGCTCCTTGACTGGCTCACTGTGGGTTTGATAGGTGCCAGAGCTAACGGTAAATGTGGGAATGTGGCCAAAGGTGGAGGAATGTGGCCCTAGCCTCTGGAGCCCCTTTCCTTTAGTTTAACTTAGCTTATGTTGCAGAATTGCACACACTGTATCACCACAGGACAATGCTGTCTGTAGCACCATTAGTTTACTGTAATGGAAAAAATTTAGGTATATTTTAACACCAAGTTAACACAAACATTGTAAGTAAATAGTAAAGCCTTTATTCTCGTTAAGAACAGCATTTTGAAAATAAAACATTTGCCCATGCTTTACAACCTTTGTAGTTTTGTATACTTATGTACAGTCATCATGGTACACATTGATTGTCTTGAAAATCCTTTAAAGATGTACTTAATAAGATACCAGTATGCAACAATCAGCGGAAAAAAGGGTACGTTATAAAACACACATTAATACATTTAATAAATATATATTATCTATCAAAAATGAGCGTTAGCTCTCATCAATTAATAAAAAGCACCTGCTTTGTAATCCTGTAAGTTGGTAGAATAGTCCAATTGTTTTATTATAAAAGCTACAGTGCTCCCTTTTGCATGGCCTTTGGTTAGACCCAAGGCATCAAGCTCAAACAAAGCCAAACAAGATGCCTGTGTTTAGACTAAAACCAGAAACATCTAGTTCTATAGTATTTAATGTACCTTGTTTATAGAAACAACTGCATGTATCGAGAGTGTTCTTCTGAAGATGCGTCATATTTTCTGGCAAGTGTCAAACACCCTCAACTCATCTGAAAGCAGGACAGGATCTGTAAAGTATGGCTTTGAACTTTTTTCCAGCCATTGATCAAAAGCCAGTTATTATAAATCTTGTTTCGGTAATAGTTTTTTCAGATGCTTTACATTTTCATTTTTCAGCATGGAAACACCATGAGCACATAACCATCAAGGGACAACATAGTAGCTTTTATAGTATAAAAGCTAATTATAATTAACTGAACTGTGAAAGGTTTGTGCTTACTTACTTATGTTGTTCACAGATGCTCTACATTCTAGATAACTTTCATAAAAGGCAAAAGTAAACAATTTGTTTACTGTAACAAAAATATAAGTTAACATAAAAGGTGCCTTTCTTCAATTGGGGCATTTTCCATCACAGACTAGTGACTTACAAAAAAAAAAGGTTGCTTATTACTAATTGTATAAAGTTGGAAAATAAAGACCCTCCTAATCTATTGCCACACCTTCACCACCACAAATTAAACCCAATCCTGCTGATTTTTAATTTTGCGTATAGTCCACATGACTAACCCAATGAGACTAGTCATGCGAGTAGCAGTTTGTAGGATCTGGCCATATCTTTGCATAAAGCCTCAAATTCCAAACAAATTCATCAGGAGCAGGATTGGGAACTCTATCAATTCAGTCACATCTAGAAAAAGAAAAAAACATTTCTTAAGATAGCTATATCTTGTACAGATTTTGTTCAAGGTCTGTAAAACGTGTCTTGTAATTAATAAATCTTGGTTGTAGCATGATAAACTTTTAAAAAGAAAGCTGTCCTACCATTTATGCCATGGTCATCTTACATGTTTTTACAATAGTTTTATGATTTTTTTTTTTTAATTGGTTTTTAAAAGCAAAATTCTGCAAGCAAGTGATGGTAATAGGTTTTTTTATTGTTCCAAATGATGCCTCTTCTGGGTAACTATCATTATCTTATATACTATCTTATTTGATCAAAGCTTTGCTTAAAACAAGCAAAATGTATTTCTAAGTCACTGGATAGCATGCAATATCCACCCCTACCCTACATGGCTACTAAGGCCATCTAGTCACTTACAAAGTAAAATAAGCAATCCCTAAAACAAGCACATGATTCCTTTGCCTCGAGGAGGGAAGGGCAGGGGGGAGCTAACACACTCCTTCACTCATGCATGACAGAAAAACATTGCTTCTAGAAAAGAAGGGCTTTGAAATAAAACCCCATAAGATGATCATGGCAAGAATGGCAATATATATTTCTTATATATATATATATACACATATATATCTGTGTGCAACACTTAGGGACGGGTCTTGCAGCCTCTGTACCTGTATGTAGACCTACTGGTGTCGATGGGACTACTTGTGGGAGTACAAGTCTGCAGGACTAGGTTCCTAATTCAGTAGAAATGGAGGTACGTGAAGAATCAGGAAGACTCTTGAAAAATAAAAAGTTTGTCTTTCTTTTGCAGTATAGAGCAAGTAACTTCTTTCCATGAAGCTACTAAACTATTCAGTTATTTGTACATTATATTTTTTTAGATTGAAAATATATATTTTTATTACAACATATGCAAAGTTTAATTGTTACATGTTTCCTATGCCCTCAAGTAAAAACAATTAGCTTTTAGTATCAAGGAAAGCTAAGGTTAACATTGGCCAAACAGTGAAGATATAATGATGTTTTCAATGTCTGATATGTATTAAATGTTAAATAAAGGAATGATTGCTTAAACATAATGAAAAACCATGGCACAAACAATGGGCAATGGGAACCTTTTAAATAACCTGGAGAAAACAAAGATAAAAAGCTTTGAGAAAGTCTGTCTTGTACCAGCTCAGAAAAGTGGAGGGGAGGGGGAAGAGTAGGGAAGAAACCACCTTAAAAAAAACCCAAAACAAAACAAAAAACCAACAACAAACCACCTCCAGCATGGAGATTCTACTAGCTAGGCACGAAAATGCACAACCACATTTAAATGCACGAACAACTGCAGTCAAGGGGACTACTCTTACAAACAGGGGTTAGAAAGGGGCATCTTGACCCTACCGCTGCTGAGATTCTCCTGAAAGGTGGTCAGCACGCCTCAGCTGCCACCGCCTTCCTGCTCGACATCAGCCCAACAGAACAGGCTGGCTCAGGCAGTACCGTGGGTTGCCTTTAATCCACCATCACAATGAACTCCTTCTGGCAAACTTCAGTCATGTTCTCTCCCCGGCTAAGTCTTTGCAAAAGTATATCCCTCCAAAGTGTCACTTAATGGCTTCATCTGTAGGAGATGTGAGAGCGCGTGGCTCTGTGCTTGCACCCCGGGGTTAAGGCTGGGATAACGGGGAATCAATCCCACATGGCGGAGGAGAGCTGCCTCTGCGCTGGACCTATGCTTTTTCTCTCTGCCTCAAGAAGTGCTGTAACTTACATGAAACATGCATAGACCTCTCATCCGTCCAGAACTGCATTTCCTACACCAGCTTTTTAAAGAGAAGAGCGTAAGCCTAAAGTGTAGTGGTAATTTAGCTGCCACAGAGTGACAATGCTTGACTACACATGATGCTACGTGACCATTACAGCTAGATAATGAAGCAAACAAGGTACTTCTCATGACATTTGAAATGAAGGGAAAAGGAGCAAAATGGAAAGAAATCCTGCATGTTTTCACACTGTCGTGGCAATCTCTTGTGGCAACATGAATTAAATTTAGGTGACAGGAGGGTATTTTGCAAGCAACTGGCAACCAACAAAAACAGGCTTGCCTCGCACACCAGTTACAGACAAGAGAATATCTTACACTTCAGAATACAATATTCCCCTCTTCCAATTTAAGGTGTGCCTACTTCTATTTTAAATCAGATTCAGCTTCAGTTTTACAATTTTGTTTTTGCACTTATCAGTTCAATGGTGTTCACATTTAGACAAAATCCTCTGTAGGATTTCGAAAGCTCCTGGATGTTTTGATGCTTTGTTCTGTTGCTGTTATGGATTCCTCCCTCAAAGACACTGCCAGGGAACAACATCTGCAACAAGGATTCTTATTCTCTACAGCCTACAGCTTTTCACCAGAGGTGTCGTCCAGTGTAACTTGGCGGAGCAGTTGGTATCTGGAAATAAGGATAATAAACCCATAACTGAGAGATCTAGTCTGTTCAAAAATTAGACTTATCATGCTGTATGTACATGACAGCTTTCCAGACAGTAGTTCCAGAGCAAAGTGATACAAAGAAACTCGTCTTTCACCCATGCAGTGCATTTACCTCTCTGTAAAAGCCATGACTATATAGACACATTAATCTCTCATTTTTCTATCTGATGTTCTCCATTAAGCTTTGTATCCACCTCAAAACAAACAAACAAAAGAAACCCAAAACAAATTCTCTAGCTTCTTATCCTTAAACTGCCTTTCCCCTGAGCTGCGTATTCTGGTATCGGAAAACACAGGCAATAGATGAATCCCAGCATCAGGCATAGATGAATCCAAACACCAGAAGGATGCTATTCATTACTGACAGCAAAGCACAAGACCTTTCATTTTATTCAAGTTGATATGTTTCCCGCTGTCTTACCCACACAGGAGAATCCTTGTATCTAGTCCCTTTTGATCACTAAAATCAACCAAAACTTTACTTATTTAAAAACAAAGAGAGACCTGCAATCAGTTCACATTACTTGGTTTTAAGTAGAGATTGAGTTATGGAATCAGCTCATGATTCAAAATAAAGAAAACCCAATTCACATGAGTATAAACTGGCTCATGAGTAGATTTTTAAGAAGCATGTAGTATGCATGAAAAATATGGGGATGAAAATTCTTCTTTTTCAACAGTATGCCTGCTATATGAGATGTCTTCAAGTGCAAATTGCACATCATGTGAAAAACATTTTGAAAGTCTGTTTGGCATCAGATCACTAAGCCATTCATACAACAACCAGGCTGCAGAAAAACAGGTCTGTCAACGAACGGCATGCCAAACTATTGTCTAAGAAATAAAAATTGATGCTATTAACATTAAAATATTCTATCCTGCCCTTTTATGACTCCCTTTCCCAGAGACGTACACATCTGTAATTAACAAAGAATTACATACATTTCACAAGAAAATGGAAGATATGTGAGAGACCACCACTATCTGCAACAATGATTCTTACTTAAAGTAATGTCCTGGCCTGTAAACATCTGTGTGAATCAGGTTAGAAATTGTCATTTAATAGTTATGTTAAATACCTTAACACAAATTTAATTTGAAAGGGCCACTGAATATGTAGTCTCACTAAAGAACTCGGTTCACTCAAGCTACACAGCAAAATGTGAACAGCCAAGTAAAGAAATGCAAAATACTTTGTAATTACATCTTGTCTAGAGGGAAGGGAAGCATTACGTGCATACTTGCTGCCCAAATTTTGATTTATAGCTTTCCCCCCTGCTGTGAATAAGCTAAAAGCAGGTTTTTCAATTAGTAGTGGGTGTATACATCAGTGCATATCAAAAACTTCTTAAATCATCACATTTTGATACTTACAGTCCCACCATTTAGCACAACTGCCATCTCAGTTGGCTGATATACATTGCTTCTAAAAGGAGCACTCGGTCGGCTTCCCAAACTGCCGTTTCGAAATCCTGCCGTTCTTAGCGCTGTGTTTAGAAAAGAGAGATCATTCTTAGAAACACAATTAATGCTGTGCATCTCCTTTGAAATCATTAACGTATCTTGCTTCCAGTTTAGTTATTGGGAACTTTTCCACTGATTTTAAATTTCATGCTGCCATACCAATTTTCACATTACTTTTGAACAGCAGTTTTTCTTATATAGTGGGGGATGGATCTCAGAAGAAACAGTTTTACATAAAATTAATTGTTTGCTGTGAAATGGGAAAAAATTTATTGGAATCAAATTTTTGAAGTTTACTTAGTCTCGTTTCAATAGGAGCTAAATGTCTTCAGTCACCGAACTCTTGATGTATCTTCTGCAATCTGTTTTGCAAAGTGCTTACTGTATTGGTTTGGATACTGTGGGGTTAAGTAAAATGATACTACATTTTGCTTTCTGTCAAATTCAGAGGACAGGGATCCAAAACATTGCTCGAGCCAGTAAGCATGCTCACAACCCCGCTGAGCATTACTTCAGCATGACTAGCGTATAAGGATTTTCCAGATGTTTCAGATTATATTTACTCTGAGAAACTAGAAATATGAAGTAAATGTTGCTTTCGAGTAGCTTAAACATGGCAAATGACTGAAGCAAAAGAGAAAATACTGATTGTCCTTCTGAACGTTCATACCAGAAATACATCAGTCTCTCCATTAATTTTAGAGTCAAGATGTGTATTCTGAATGAGAGATATGCATAGTTAGGGATATACTTCTTTCTCTCTAAACCAGTCCAGGAATTGGCAGATACAAACTCCCTTTTTACTTCAGGGCTAAATAATGGCTTCACTGAGTTCAGATGCAGCCAGGGAACAGAGCGCATTTATCCGTGTGACTTGCATGGTTACAACGGGCAATACTCATCTATGAGCTGGTAAACAGAAAGATGCCTAGTTCAGGCACCTGGGGCAAGAATTTCTCTTAGATTTAATCCAAATTACAATTCTACACTCTCTGGCTGAAATTGTGAATAAACTGAAGTTTACAAGAATTTCAGCACAGACTTTAATGAAGCTAGGATTTAATATAGCTGCGTTGTGTAGAACAAGATTTAAATGGATCCTACTGCCATATGCTGTTCTCTAGCCATTGCTACTCCTCTCTTTGGGCGCTGTGCACAGAAATGAACAGTATTGATTTAGCGCAGAAATTTAGAAATCCAACCCTGAAAATGCTCAGTTGTTGACTTCAGATACACACAGACCCTCACTTGCTCTATATTTTAAAATTAGATATTTGTGCAGAACACTGGGAGAATTATGTATTTTTTATTTTATATTTAACCATCTCAGGGTCAGTAGTATTCTTTCTTTGTAGTTTGGCTTCTTACTGTGTGTTAAACACAAATGACTGCACTGGTATTTGCTAGTACACATAAAGAAAAAAACCATCTCTTTATAATGCGTACTATCATTAAAATATTTACACATTTACACAAAATATTTACACAAAATTTCCATGGTCATTTCACAGTTATCTTAAAAAGTCAGTAAATTGTATTTTGTATTGCTAAATTTTCCTTCCCTATTATTGCAGTAAGTCTAAAATTCTTTTAACATCAAAATCAGAGACAAAGCTTGTGGACAAATACTCATTTTGGAATTTTTTTCTTGTATCAGTTTTACCATTTTTCCTTGTATTTTTTCCATTACTATTAAATACATCTACTTGTGTAGAGTATGTATAGGTGAAAAAAAAAAGTGCCAAGAAGATCTGAGCACATGTCATGTCAAAGTCTCCTTTTAACACATATTTTAAATTTCGTTAACTTTGTTTTTAGGCATTGGCTCCGAGGCTGACTTGTAGTACTAAAGTTATTAAATTAAATTCAGTGAGTACCAAAGCTGTTTAGGCTTGGGTTTCTTGACAGCTGTGGCATTCTACATTTCACATCCAGATTTTTCACATATAAAGCAAATTCTCTTTGCCTTACAGAAGCTGCCCTACCAGTGTGCATTGCACTTCCAAGGAGCACTGAGAACTCATTCAAGTTGCCTTTTTCCAGGGTTTCTAAATACTTTATTAACATTTTTACAAGACACAGGTATGAAAATAACTCTAAGTAGATATTTCAACTTATCTATCATATGAGTATTAAAATCCCAGATTAGTATGTTGTTTAAATGATCTTTAAATAACTGACTTTAAAATAGTTTTGGTTTATTAATGCTTAATGATATTCCTGGAATAGAACAGCTCTTGTTGTTATGTAAAACTTGGAGATACATTTTGCTAAGAAAGATAAACTAGGAGAACATATGCTTGTTTGAACCTATAGTTTAAAGAGTCGGGTTCTTAAAATGCTGCTTAAAATCTTAAAAAAAAAAAAGAGCAAAATTACTAAATTACTTTATACTGGTATTAATGGAAATAACAAGAATTAATGGAAAATGTATTTAACCAAGCATGTTTTCTATTTAAAGTTAATTACTTACTAAAACAAATATTACAGTCAGGGAACTAAGATGTGTTTTCTGGTTATCATGTCTTCCAAAATTTTACAACTAGTACATCTTATATTCTTAAACATCATTCATAAGCATAATTGAAAAAAGTACCCTTCCTTTAATTTCTAAACTCTTAATGATGAATTCTTGAATTAAGGTTAATTAAATGAATGAGAAGACAACATTCTCTGCATACCTGCAGAGAGCCAATCGCTAATAGATTCCAGGTGCTCAGCCACTAACAACCATCAGTACAGTGATCTGACTTTAATTAACACTTCCACAGCCATAAGAAGTGATTTGAATATTACTTATAAAAAGTATTTACTTTTAAGTCTCTACCATACCAGTAAGTTTTGTTTCCAAACCCTGTTGACATAAGTCTGTACTTAAAGAACTGTTGCAAAGGAATAATGAATCTGTTTTGGTTTATTAAAAATTTATTTATCCTTCTCCCACATGCCATAGGAATAGGAATGACATGCATTTATTACGATAAATATTAATAAGGGCATCAGATAAGGAAATCTATTTTGTATTGTACTGCATTAAGATTCAGATAGATTAAAACAGAACATAAATTGTACTATAACATACACTATAATGATTTTATAGCTATCATATGTCTATCCATTTCACTAAAAAACATAATTACTGAATGATTGGATCAAAAAGGACCTTCCAGTTCTTTTAAAAAATGTATGCATGAATGGGAATAATACAGAGTGAAAGATCCAATTTTGTTCTTAGATCTGCCTTAGTCATAAATAGCTCCACTGAAGCCTCTGCAGTTACCTTACTATGAAATTAATTTAATGGGGGATGGAGGACAGAACAACAACAAAAAAAAGTGCTTTTACAATCCATCGCGCAGCTGCCTCTCTGCTTTGGAACACTAGTAATAAACAACCATTCTTTTATCCATGCAATTTTTTGTTTGTTTTACCACTGCCCTTGGTATATACTCACAAAACTTAACTCCTTTCTGTTCAAAGCTTCCATGCTAGAAGGAGACCTTTAAAGTTCCTGCTAAAACACTTAGAGGAAAAATGCCTTCCTGACCTGACACTCTGCCAAACAAGAGTGCTATTTTCCTCTATGCCTGGTCTATTTCCAGAGGAAACATCAAACCCAGAGGAAATCAAAGATACATAAAGATGAATAGAAAGGTGAAGTATCTGGACAATGTGACCCAAGCCTTCTTTTGGGGGCTGCCAAAGCAATGTGGCAACTACTGGCTGGGATGCCAAAGTCCTCCTCTCAATGGGAGTGAATCAAAAGCAGTGTGACTAGTAATGAAACCCTTTATCCAACTGTGGGACAGCACCAGACTGCAACCTGCACTGCAGAACACCATCAGGCTCATGCTTCCCACCACTGGTCACATAAGCATCCCCGTGTATTTTCTGATGTGGGTTAAACGGTTTGGATCTCTTAAGCAACGAGTTGTTGCTGGCCCTTTCAGTAATCACTCAAAAATGTTTTCATTGCAGATTTTAATGATGTGTCATCACACACTGTTCTCTATCACCAAACAGCTATGACAAGGAACGCAACCATTACCTTGAAACCTCTATCTATGCATACTCTGTTCAGACGTTAAAGCCTTCAGAACAAAGACTGTCTTTGAACTTGTCTATATGCCACTTTGCATTTTTTTCCCCCCACAGTGTCACAAAGTGTCACTAAATCCCATTGTAATGGAAATATAATTCATAGTAATTATTTTGTTGCTCAAGAGGCTGAGCATTTTGTAACATAGAGCAAATACTTGATTTTTTTCCGTGGGTTTTTGGAGAATATTTCATATTGAATGTTCTTAACTGATAACGACAAAAAATGTCATTTAAACTATTTTAAAATAGAGGCTGTTTTTTCCACAGTGAATTTTTTTGGCTTTCAGTGTTGGCTTTGCATTTGAAATTGTTCAGTTTTTCAATGAAAAAACAACATACAGAAGAATCATTTTAACCAAACAGATGCATTTTCTGTATTGCATTTTTTCACTTTCCCCCTCCCCAATAGGTGATATCTTATTGAAAATTGTAAAAGGGAACGATATGTAGTGTGCAAAATATGGCATACGTAATGACCCTTGTTCTGATCACCTGAAAAATGTCTCTCACAGATGAATTTCTTGGCTACTACAGAAAAATACTGTCTTCTATAGTAAATTCTTACCTGCATTATGTTCATCCATTGAAAAGGCTTTATTTTCCATGTAGCTCCGAGGAAGCTGTATATCTTCCTCAAAAGCAGTTTCACGCATCCTTGGCTGTGAAGTATCAAAATAATTGGGAGTGTTTTCCTGCTGTGATGGAAGGATGGTACAGTGGACCTCTGGGATGGCATGAAAAATAACGAACACCCAACCACTGGACACCAGTGCAATAGCAAGAGTGGGATCACTCCATTTGTCTCTTCTCTTTAGCTCAGCATTACCAAAGAGGTACATAGTCATCCAGGCTACCCAAATCAGAATGGAAAAAAAAAGTGTTATAATGAGGCATACTCCATTTTTCTTCCACTTCTTAAACTTTCCACAGAGAGTGAAAAGAGAAAATCCCATGGTAAATACCATCAGGAACATAACATAAATCAAAGCCATAGCAAAATCCATTGGTTCGTAGCTGCAGGCCAACTTGTTATCTCTGACAATTGTCAGTATTAACCACTCGGTTGCAATAATGACCTGAACGAGCGTCAGGCAGATTGCCACACCAGCTAGATGCCAGCCAGATGGACTCTTCCCATGTCGAACTAGTCTGCGAAGTCTCCAGGCTTGAGCTAGCAAGCACGAGAAGCACAAAGCAAAGATAACTCCCCATAGAAATCTTCGGGTAGAGCACACGGTTTCATCTTCTTGTATGATGAAAGCAAACGTCAGCCCAAACAGTCCGAGAGTCCCAAAAAGAAAGAGGAAGTGCATTCCCAGAGGGCTTTTCTTCTCTTTGTCCTTGATGAAGGGCAGCCTCACTAGCAAAATCAGCATCAGCAATAACGTTGTCAGCACACCTGCCCCCGCAACTGCCTCCACAACTATTCCCCAAATGGCATCCAGGTCGCACAGGTAAACATACTGAGGGAGAAGATCCAGTCCGCACCCTCTAGACATACTTGAGTTTTCAGAAGAGCCATAGCTGATCACAAAGAGGAGGAAGAAACCAATGGCTGGGTAGGTTTTCATTTTTCTGTCTGAGACAACAAAATATTTGTTTGTTTAGCTATATCACTTTGGGGGATGTCACAGCAATCAGAAGCACAGCTTGTTTCAATAGTCCATGTTTACTGTTTTTTTTGCATGGGATTTGCAGCTGCCGTAGCCTACCCCAGTCCCCTTTGCTGCCCTCCCAGAAAGCTGCTTTTGCCTCTTGTACTCAGAATGCAAACGGACTCATTTCTGTGTTTGCATAGATTGAAACCAACATTTCCACACACTGCCCCTACAAATATCCTAAAACACAACCAGAAGAAATTATGTATCCTGTTGCAAAATAAATGTATTCTCTACAGTACTTTATTCTTCATATTCAGGTGCTTAAAGTATGTGTAAATTGCACTGGGCCTGATGCAAGTTTAAGTTGTATCAGAAGACTGTTTCACAGCCTTGCTCCTTTTACTGGAATAAAGGCAGAGTCAAAACTACTTCTTTTTTTTTTTTTTTAAAGGATAGAGCAGTCAGGAAAATAAACATTGTGCTTTTTTTTTTTTTAAAGGAAAATCTTGTTTTCATGCTCAGTCAATAGGCAGTTATAGTACTCACTCCTTTCATCCTCTTCGAAAGCCCAAGTATTAGATTGCACTTGCAAATGGGAGCGGTTAGCTACAGAAATCCCATATTCTGTGACAATGGTGCACACATGCAGTGTCATCAATCAACTAATCAAAAATGAATGACGCATTGTGCTTCTTAGCAAGTCTAAAGCCATTCAAAGGAAACAAACAACAAAACCCAGAGCATCGCTTTCCCCAACCCAGAGAGTGAACAATGGCAAACTCTCTAGGAACAGAACGCATCCCACTGGACTGTCAGGACCAAAAGCCTGGACGAATCCCAGTTTAATTTTAGGAAAAACATGGGTTAGGTGCTTTAAAAAGATATATGTTATGGCGTTTGTCTTTATTAAGCAAAGCAGGGCAAAGGAGATTGTTAAAAATACAACCTTTAAATGAACAATCTGCCCCAGCAATAGCTGCCCTGTAAGTGCAGTCTGAAGTAAACACCACATGTACGAGATATGAAAGCTGACACTGTTAACCTTCACTTGCATAGTTAGTGCTGCAGGTTCCAGCAGGATTATGTTCATTGATGTGAGCAACATGCCTAGGTGAAAATGTCCAGAGTAAGAGTTCCATTTGTATGGTATGACCATATGGAAGAAAAGCACCATATAAACAGGCAATAATGGTAGTCACGTATCTTAAACATGTCACGTGAGCTATAAAGCAAGAAGCAGAGAAACTATCGGTAGCTCTTTTGTAAGTTAGACGAACAGCCCTAAATGATTACCCATCTAAAGATATTTCATGAATCAGAAATGCATTTACTGAAAACATGGAAAACTTTAATGAGAGTTGAAAATGGTTTAAAGTAACAATGCAATGTTGTTGTGTCGAACATGATCAGTCATAACCAGTACGGAAACTATTTATATAAACTGTCCAAAACTGTACAGAGTCTCTTACAGCTGAGAACTATGGATTTTCTTCCTGTGCATTACAGTCCTGTAATGACCTGTAAAGTTAAATCTTGAGGATCTCAATATTCAAACTAATCTTCATTTCCCTTTCACTGTGTAATGACCAATGCCCATTTTCAGCCTCTGCCAGAAGACAGATGATGGCACGAAGACAGCAAGCATGCTAATATAAACGCGTAATGACTTTATGATCTTCATTCATACAACAGACAAAAAACTTATTACAAAACTTCATCTCAGAAGTGGAATCTGTGACAAATAATGTGATCTAGGATTAGACAAACAGGAAAAGGGTAATCGATGATCTTTGCCTGCCCATAGAAATTAGAGTATCCTTGCACTGTTGAAAGGGCTACAATGTTCAAATGATGCAATGACCTGCAGCTAATGACTAAAGATTTTTTTTTCTCTACCTAGCTGTAATGTACTTTATGGTGAATTGGTAGAATATTTACTTGTTTATATCTGATTTGTATAACAGGTTTCTCAATGACTCCGTCACAACACTCATGGTAAAAACACTGACTTTATAGACAGAAAATTAATCATCAGTTAAATATATTCATTTTTGATTTGAATATAGTTACACTCAATAAGTCTCCTTGTCCTATGAGTACATAATTAACTAGAAGGAAACATTCTGAAGGTAATTTTGCAATTCCTTCTACGCATAGGCAGTTCCTACGTCACCTAGTGCGTCTACTCTTTAGAATATCCAAAATGTCCTAAAAAGCGTGAAATGGTCAGCGCGTGTTGACACAAAGGGAGGAAATCCACTAGGACCTACTAAGGCAATGCTGCAAACTACTGGTACCAATTTCAAGAAGCAGGAGGTCACGTGGAAAATTATTCAAAATTCATTCTGAATGCAGCCCAAACTGGAAACAATAAACAGCCCTTAAGTGAGGATCATGTTAATTTTCCACTATCCTAGCACTTACCAATTATGATATGCATGTACTAAATTGGTTTCAATACTAGCTTTGTTTATTAGCTACTCTCCAATGACCTGGGGGTAATGAATTAAGTGCAAGTATCTCCAGTTCTAAGACATTTTCCAGTTTTCTGGTTACTTTATTCATGTCATGTAACCCTCATGTGATTGAGCTATTCTAGGACAGTCTGTTTCCATGGAGATTGTGCTGCATGGGTAAGCAGTCATATTGTCAGCCCATCATTTGTTTCCTCTTCCTATTTGGAAGTGTTTGGGAGGGGGGAAGGGAGGGTTAATTGTTTTGAGTATTTCCCCCTCCACGAAGAAGTAGTTCCTTTTGGAAAGGGGGAATTAAGCTGTGACAAAATATATTGAGAATTCAGACAAAATACATATTCAGAAATGCAGAGATGTTCAACTCAAGACGAGTTTTCTGAAGTTACTTCCATTTGTGAAATTACTTTTGGGAGAGCTGATGGAGATAAACAGCGGTTCTCTTAGAAAGCTCCTAGACAGCTATAGTACTGACCAAGAAACCTCTACGACCACTGACAGGTATTCCTGGCATGAAACCATATTCCTACCAAGGGTCAGTAAGTCTCGCTAAACACTAGGTCCTGTCCACACCAAAGCTTGCAAGCAGGGCTCGAAATCTCCAAACGAGGAATCTTTTCCTCACCCCTGCTATCAATATAGCCATGTTTGCAACCTGTTTACTATGTATTTCTGCCTGACTAGGTAAAAACTGGCAACGTTAATAATCAACCCTCTGTGGCAATTCCAGTCAAAATCTTCTTTCTAGCACTGGTACTCAGCACTGAACTCAGACAGTTGTATAAACAAGGGAAAACATTGCATTACAACATACAAGTTTGGCAAGGGACTACCACAACTTTAGCTGAAACCATAGATTCAATAAATATGAGGGAAAACTAGAAAGTCTTTTTGCCAGAAAAGTTGTTTTGGAGGAGAGAAGTATATCAATATAAGTTTTTAATTAAAATAGTATCTTCCTCAAGCCTGTGCTGTGGGTAGAATGGCAGAGCCCTCTGTCTCTCGAGATTTTGTAGTAAAATCTTCTGTCTGCACATTACTGCCAGTAGTTACCTAATCAGTAACTGTAGAGGAATAGTATTTTTACCTCTTTATGTCTAGATTAGCTCTTAGTAAAGTTATGCAACCTCATGGTAGTAACAATAGCACTTTATTTGACTGGCACTTCTATTGCCGGAGAGCTACAGCAATAGTAGTACAGAAATGTCACAGAAGCATTCCAGCACAGATCTAGTAAGTGGCACCGATATATCCCCTGCATAGTAGGAACAGAACTGTTCATATAGAAGGAAATCAACTTGAGATTTTTTTCCCCCAGATCTCCCTCCAACATTATATATCATTAAAACTATTAAGCCAACATACCTGAAACTAGCCCAATCACAAGCACTTAAAATGAATCAATAAGCCTTATCCATTTCAGGCAAAAGCAGCAAACAATTAGCAGGACAGCTTCCACATCCAGTCCTCAATTTTGGGTCCAAAATCTGCTCTCAATGACAGCAGTAATAACTCTACTGTTTTCAACCGAGTGAAGTCCTCTACATTATCTGGTGTAGAATCACTACAGAGATTGCAGACACAAAGCTGCCCCAGCGGGTACGAAGTACAATTACAAGCAACTAAGCAGAAACAGAAAATCTCACAGTTGTCATCAAAAAGTTGTCGCAGTTAAAAATCAACGAGGCTTTCAATAGCTAAAGGCTTCTGACCAAATATTGCAAATGTCTCTTATCTGGTCATGGTCAAAAAGATACTGCTGTGTGCTTCTAGAGAATATATATAAAGAATAAATCTGTAACTATTTGAAGATTTAAGGTTAGGCTATTCATAGTTAGATGTATTTTCTGTTCCCCTTTTTAGAGTCCTAATATTAATCAACTGATACAGGAAGATGCATCCAATCACAGAGAAGAAAAACAATCTAGTAAATAAAAGCAATAGTAGCACAAATAGTGACCTGCTCTGCCACACATAGGCAGAAGACTGGTTTGCTGTACAATTTCCGAAAGAAAACCGCCCCCACCACGAAGTGTTGTGGAGAGATGCTACTGAGTGAGGAATTAATCACAACATGGGATCTCTGCCAGCTCCTTTTGATCAGATCTGAAGAATGAACTTCAGGACTGATAACAGAGCAGCAACAGCCAAGCCCAGATCAGACTACTCAAGAGATGTATTTCCAGAACAATAATTAATTTAGTGCAATTCTGCTCTGTATGCAAAAATACAGCAGTGATTTAGACATCCCCTGCATTAGAATAATACACATCGTGCTATGTACAGCCTCATGGTTACAGAAAGCAAGACCCCATTCCCAAAATGACACGTAGAAGAAGTACTGCTTTAATTTAGAAATACCGTGCAATGCTGAATGTAATAAGGAATGATCTTTCTAATGTTCTAGGTGCTCACAATTCCTTTCGGTCAGATTCTGTATGTCACCTGTGCCTAGAGAACTCTGATTATAACGCCTGATGTTCATTATACTACTGATAGTAATCAATGACAGCAATCAATGTTTTTATTTCCTTTGCTAATTCTCGGACTGTTTCTATTCATGTCTCAGCCTCATGACAGATGGGTTTCCTTCACCTGATTTCTTCTGATGCAGTGAGAGAACACCTCAACACCAGCATTCACTGCTGGTAAGTAGCAAGCACATCACCGACAAATAGATACTCAGTACTAGAGCGATGATAACCCACCTAGGTGTTTAGGTTCAGCACGCAGGAAATCCTGTTAGCCTTGGGATAAACATTAGGTCAGGTGTAAACAAAGGGTTCACATAAGTGCTAAATCCTATCGCTATTTGGCTTTGGGGAGACGTAATACAGAGACAAGGCTTTTTATTAACTAGAGAAAACTGCTAACGCCGCGCAGCCCCTTCTGCGGGGCTGCACTGCACCCAGCGCTGCGCACCGGCAACCCCGGCCGGGGCTCCCACCGCCCCCCGGGACCGGACAGCAGCACCCAGGGGCCAACAAAAGGCTCTTCCCCC
>NW_009613006.1:12878-20450 GCF_000690535.1 Cariama cristata | reverse complement strand
CTTGGGATTGCCCCGACCCATGTGCAGTATTTTTCTTATTAAGCTGATCTGTAGAGGAATAGAATGACGAAACTATGGAGATAGTTTCTTTGGAATGGTTTAGAGACGTAATTCAATGATGGTTTTAGCTAAAATATAAAAACTATCTTCAAAGGAGGAAAGACACAAAGACTGACTTCCCATGATGACTCTCTTAAGTGCTAAGGTAGGATGTCATGTTCCTTTCTGTAGTCTTTCTGGTCCACTCATCTGATCACTACAATGCCTTGCTGTAAGATAGCGTGTGTGGCAGGTGAGTGGTTGCAAGTTGTTTTCAACTTGCTGGATGAATGTTCTGCACTTTATTTTAAGAAGTATGTTTGATGATTATGAAAGCTTTGACTTACTGCGTGTTTGTGTTTTATATTTCTTTTTTTCTCCATCACCTTTTTCAGCCCATCCAAAGGCAATTGAATATCTCTGTCTCTTTGTGCTACCTGTATTTTTCCAGTATATCCTCTGCTTATTCTTAGTACCAACTCAGAACTATGCTTTCTGGAGCTTTGTTACACACCTTACGGTGCATACCTTATGGGATGGTTTCCGTAGGAATAATAATCAGTGAGCTGTTAGCCAAGCAGGGAAAAGCAAAAATAAAAAAAAGAAAGAATCCAAATGTTTAGTTGAGACTGGTTTTATTTGCAAATCTAATTTTCGCCTGAATATGTTCCTATTATGGACTTTCTCAACAATCTAGACATTCCCTGTCGTGAAACCCGTAGGAATTTAGGAGCTTGGAGATTTGTGTTCTATTGAATTGAGCTGAAACTTATAAATTAATCAAAGATGTAAGATCTGACTGACAGGTAGAAAATGACCAGACAGACAGATTATCACAGATAATGCGATTCCATAAAATCTGTTTCCTTGGAAAACAATGAAAAAATCATAGCTGTGCCTTGATATTTGTTGTATAACTTTAGGAGCATTATTAGGTAGCATGTTGGTTGTTATGTGACTGGTTTGAGAATGTCTAGCTCTGTAAATACATTGTAAAGGGAGCTTAGTTCCATGTCAGGCTCCAGGCACTGCAAAGTTGGTTATTATGGCATATTGAATTCTTTGTCTTGTTACTTAATCTAAAATAGCTCATAATTACTTCAGTAGTAATAAGACACTCAAACTTGTAAAACAAAAGAAATAACTTTGAGACCTTTTATCTTATATTTTGACTCCCAAAATTAGAAGTTTAAGGACCATATCCTTCATTTTGTTGGTGTTCATTGGAAGGTTATCACCTTTAAAACACCCTTGACCTGAAGAAAATATATTATGTTAACATAATGTACCAGATCCTTGAAAACAAAATAAACCTTTTGTTTTGCTTTTTTTTTCATTATCACTCCAACATCCTAATTGATTTTGAACTGTCTCATTCACTAAATTTAACAAAAATAAATACCCAGTAGTATATTTTGAAAATGTTGGTGAGGAGCTTCAACTACACCTATGCTAGTAAATTAAACTGGGCAAAGGAATTCAGCTGAGTCCTGGATCTCGATCACCTATGTAGTTAAATACAGTGTTCTTCCCATGGTTTTGATCCTTGCCAACTAACAGTCTCCTAAATCTCTTTTCAAAATATAGTTTTAGCACAGATCAGGGATCTTTTCAGGTAGTTATTTACTTTGTCTGTGGCCCTACTGTAAGGTTGACTTTAACATTGTATACTATTAAAATTTAATATTGTGTGGTATTGTATGCACAAAGTGTTCTAGTTGAGCTGGCCTAAGTTCCAGAGGAGCAGTCTTGCCCATGTTTCATAGCAAATATACACAGCACAGAAGAGACTAAGCAGAAGACTGGATTAGTATGGTCAGAAGAGATCACCTAGAGCTTAAACAAAAACCAGAATTTGAAGCAGAAAGGGCAGTATGAAATACATAAGGAAAATAAAAAGGAAGCTGTAAAGTCTAAAGAGAGCAGTAAACAGTAAGAAAGAAGTGGGAGGGAATGAGAACACCAGAATTAGCAGCGTAGGACAAAACCACTCAGAAACCTGACAGGGAGCTTGAACTTTATTTGAAAGATTGCACGTACCTTTTGTATCATTGAACATTATTTTTGTTTCACAGCTACGATGTTGCTTGACTAACAAAAACATATTTAAATCAAAACAACCAGAGTGGAAAAGAAAGGAACTGAAAACTTGAGATTTTAAAATAACAGCTTCCTTTTTCCAAGCTTAATTTTACCATTTATGAGCAATTCTTTTTTGTGTTAGTAGCCTATTCTTACTTAATGTGTAGCGTTGTCCTGTTAATGAAAAGAGTCAGCACCCTCAGCTAAAATCCACCCACTCTGTCAAGTGCACATACCTCAAACTCCCTTTTCCAAGATCCCATTTGTCTGTTAAAAGGCCATTAGTGCACAGGGAGAATAATAGTCTAGCTGAGTGTGGAGAACGGAAACAATTATTACAATTACAAACATCTTAGGCGTCAAGGTTTTTCATGTGATATCAAATTTTTGTTGAGAAATTAAGAGGAAGTTAGGTAAAGGTGCAATTTGGCTGAACATCATGAAAAATTAACAAGATTTACTGGTTTACAGAACAGCACCTTTAGGGACATGGAAGGAATCCCTCTGTTAGGAACGTCTTAATCTAGAGAGGGACATTTTTTTCTGCACATTAAGTACTTTCAGAATTACAATAAAAATGCTGTCTTCTTTCTGCTTATCCCTTTACCTTACATAAGATCTTTCAGGTAAAATTCAAAGTCCTGCTTCAAAACTGGGCTGCATTTATGACACTGAAACTTTCTCTGAGGCCATTGGTATGCCCTGGACCACCTGTGACAGCTAACAAATTTTAAATCACAAATGTGTATTATTGTATGGGTCATCCTACATAGTGCACTTGTACTACTACTTTCTGCACTAGGAATAGTGCAAGATGGTATTAGAAACAGCAATGGATAGAAATGACAGCTTTGTCATTGTTACCTATCATGTTCTGAAGGGAATGGTCTGTACTGTGTACTCCAATTACTCTTTTCTACTCCTCATTTCTACATGAAGTCAATACCTGTGTCTCTGTATTTCAGTCAAGATCTGGAATATAGAATAGAAAAACAAAGTCTGTGAAAATTCAGATAGACAGGACAACCTGTGTTTTTTTAAAGGATCTGGTGATTTCCTCTGGCATTGAAAACAGTAAAGTTTCCATTGACTTCACTATGGGCACAAATATGCTTCCTTGTGTGATTCTCTGCCTCTTCTCTCCCTTCATTCATATGCATGAGCAGTATATTAAGTCATCCATATTCATATTTTATTGAGTACTTTATATCACAGACAGCATTTCTGTGTCTACAATCCTATTGCACTGGTCCTACTGTGAAGACATTTTCTCCCTTACTAAAATATAATAAAAATCACTGTCATCTTACACTCAATCACAAATTATGCAAGAGTGTCATGGTGTGACTGGAAATAATCCTTATGGATTCACTGAACAAATTGTTGCACCTTTGTACCCTTCTAAGTTCACCCACTCTCAGGCCTCACAGAATTTATTTACCCCATGTAGTCCCACCCACTACGCAGCTAGACCTAGGAAACTAGTGTTTCTTTGCTCCCACCTATCAGTATTGTTGCTGCGTCTATCTAGAAGCATGAATGGCATTGTGTTAGTAGGAGTAGCAGCACAGTTTCAGTGGCAGAAGCCCTGGCAGCAGAACAGGAAAAACCTGGCTCAAGGCTTTGACCCCTATCTGTTTAAAAGAACTCTGGAGGACTTACACTAGTAGCTTGAAATTATCTCTGTTCTGTTTGGGGCGGGGGGGGGGGGGAGGAAGTTCATTATGAATCCTCGCTAAGTTCATCTTGATAGTCATGAATCATGCTAAACAATCAGAGCCTTCTTTCCCTGTGAGCAGTTCAGCTTTAATCTTAACCTTGGCTTTCCACCTATTCTGTGAACAGCATTCAACAATTTGAGTGGCATTAACTGCCTTGGTGGCAGATGCGTATCAAGAAATAGTGGTTTAACTGAAAAGAGGAATAATTGTCCTCCTACCTTCAGCTGATGTTGCAAACAACTGCCAAAACAAAATAAGTCTTATAATCAGCGACCATAAAAAGTTTTGAGCCACAATAATCATTTCATATAATAAGCATCAGAGCTGGACAGATCACATAGCACGCTGTCGTTACCCTATGGTCTCTGCAGACAAGTCCATGCCTCTATCAAAAGGAACAACTGCTGCTCTTCTGGTTATATCTTACCTATTTATCTTCACTCTTCAGAGTTATTATAGTAGTTACTTCTATTTTTGAGATGCCTTTTAAAACCCATATCAAACTTGGAAATGCACTGTCTGTACAGCTGTCAGTGTCTTAGGTCATTTATAGCAGAGACATCCACAGTTATCTCTCCATTAGTTGTTTTTCTTTCCATCACTGAAACAGTAGAGGACTTCTAAATCAAAAAAAAGCTCAAGAAAGTGGTTTTAGAATAGGTTCCAGGGTGGCATATGAGCTTGCACCAGATGTTTCCAAACTTTATTGGAGGAGAAGCTGTATTACCAACTTTAGTAACATCTTTACAGGGCCCCTGGGAGAGGGGGAGCAGTGCTGTATATTTTAGAATATCACTGTTGCTGTTGTGCCCTGGAGAAGAGCAGAAAGAAAAGGAAAACAGGAAGAAAGCACTCTGAATGGAAGAGACAAAGTCACTTCAGAGCTGCCACTATTAAATATGCTTACCCATGATTCTCAGTATGTCCAGGCATATTTTCTAGTCCTTGTAAGCAAGGCTGCCCATATGTTCCCAAACAATCACTTTAAAATACAAGTTTACTTACCAGACAAGATTCCCCAGTCTCTCTGAGCTCTCTCACTGTTTGCTTCATTTAAAATGACATTTAATTAAATGAACAAGGACAGACTTTATATCTCCATGGGAGTGGGGGTATACGCAATATCTTGATGAGTTGTTAAAAAGAAAGAAAAAAAGAAACAGGAGTGGTCAGAAGATAATTACTTTTTATGCCTTTTCAGACATAAGTTCCTCTTCCAGACAACAATGTTGAAGTAACATTATTAAAAGACATTTGTCTTGACCATGACTTTGTTACTAGCATTGAAATTTGTAGAGGCAAAAGAAACTTCCATTCAACCTTGTCAATTTTGTCTTAGCAAAATAGGTTCTTTTTCAAGATTTTTATCTCACAAGGCACCACTTGTAGGTCATCCAGTCTAACTCCCAGCTTAAAGCAGGAGTAGCTAGAGCAGGTTGCTCAGGGCCGTATCCAGGTGAGTTTGAGTATCTCCAGGGATGGAGATTCCACAGCCTCCCTGGACAACTTGTTCCAGTGTTTGACCACGCATGCAGTAAAAAGTTTTTTCTTATGTTTAAACAAAATTTCCTTTATGTTATTTTGTGTCCGTTACCTCTTGTCACCAAGAAAAGTGTGACTCCATTTTCTTTACTACCCTCATTAGGTGTTTATACACGTTGAAAAGATCTTCCTGAGCCTTCTCTTTCCAGCCTCTAAAATCACAGCAAAAATACTAATTATGGAAAGGAAAATCTATTTAAGGTGATATATTTTATACTCAAATCTCATAAAAAGCTTAATTAACAGCTAATTATAAATTAACAATTAATAATTAAAGGTTTCTCTGCATGCTTTTAGCATACAGCTGAATAGAAACTACTTCACTCTTTTTGAATATGTTCAGCAAAGCACATACCAAGTATATTTTTATATACTTGTCTCTTATATTTTTATATACTGTCTCTTATTTCTAGCAAAACATCAGAAAAAAGAATATTTTTATTTCAGTACATGACGTTGGAGATGCCTTTTCATTTACTCTTCACTTGATGTTGGTGGTTTTAGTCCAGCAATTACAGAATATTTTAAACACTAATAAAAGTAGATGAAGCACTTTTTCATTAACAAGTGATGTCATACAGTTAACTATGTGTAAATAAAATCACAAATCAGTCTAAGATTTAAGAATTTGGTCTCTCTGAATAGCTGAGAAGAATACTTAGATCTATTTTTTTTAATTTTGCCTTTACTCTAAATTCCTTAAGAAAAAGCTAATAGAAAGAAGCAACAAGGACCTTATTTTTATAATGAAAAACATAGTGGCCACTATCAATTTAAATTAAACTCTGTTCCCAGCTACATCTGTGGAAATCAGACCTTATTGTAATAACATCAAGGAGATAAGTATATGTTTGCACCAGCTGAAACAGTAGAGTTTGTTTTTTAATAAAATTGAGGAGCTGCCACTGAGATTGGGGCTAACTACAGTATTCAGTTTAGGTCCCGCAGGAGCTATGGTCCTTGCATTGCATTACTTATTTAGATTACATGTAATATCTCCTTGAATTGTCCCATACAGTAGTCTCATCTTTCTGTTGGTGTCCCGCAGTACAAGCTGAGCCAGAGCAGCCCATTTAGGAAGCTCTAGATAGGAAGCAGAGAGAAGGAAAACAAGGGGAGATTTTAAATTTGAGCCAACCCTAGAAGAATTCCAGTTGCAGTTGAAGAGAGTTCAGTTATTTTAAATCTGAACACTTAGACCATGAACCTCATGCTAGAAGCTGTAGCCACTGGGTAGAAGCACAGCAGAGTGGGCCCAAAAGAACAGGTTTCATTGATCTTATTACACTTTAAAAAATTCCACATTCTGCCTGGATGGAGCACGCACATTCAGTCCCGAAGTTATACTATTCTGTGCCATAATTCAGGATTGGCTGTGCATATCTGTACAAAAAAATGAGCTAATTATATGCTTGCAACAATTCTCCCTCCATTCTTCAGGTTTTTTTAACAAATAGAGAGATACTCTTCATGTTTACATTTAAGTCTTTATTTTTAAAGAAGGGAAGAATTTGGGTGGTGTCATTTAAAGGGAAAATCCATGTAAGTTAAGCAATAGAGCAAAGCATATCACCAGAAGTAAATTATCATTGCATTCCCTTTTGACTGTGCGAGGAGAATACCATGCTGAGGCTTCATGATTCAGTGGTGCAAAACCAGACACTGAGCAAGAGGCCTGTAGTGTGATGCTGGAGGACTGCCTTTTTTCTACAAAGAAAAGCTGAAAATAACTCAGTGGTGCCCCACAGTCAGTTTAGTTCACTGCTTTAGGGAGTATTTAAGCTTGATGCAAATGAAAGAGTCAGATTTGGTTGATCTGAATTATTTTTCAATTTTATTTTTTTTTTTAAATCTTCTTTTTTCTTTTTTCATTATAGAGATGGTAAAACCTTTTTAAACAACAATCCTTTTAAACAGTCACTGGACCGTGAAATCTAAAAAAGTTGTCCACTGGAGTCCTTCAGCTAAGGAAACATAAAGGGAATGAATCCATTGATTAATGCTAGATTAGATCTGTACTGAAGACACACACAAAGCTGAGCATAAACAGTTAAACGGCTTTCTACAGAATAGGGCTATTTCATTCCATTCCAAAAAATACAAAACTTCTCATGGGTTGTAACAGCAAAATGTTCTGTCTCATAATAAGCAATGGAAAGGCCAAGGATGAAATGCAGTTAGCTTAACC
>NW_009613006.1:8060-12847 GCF_000690535.1 Cariama cristata | reverse complement strand
TATACTATATAACATATGAGGTATACTATATACTATATAATATTAATATAATGTATGTATATAAAAATTTAAATCTATGTGTCCATAAACTTATACACAAACAATTTATATGCTTATATACATATAAATAGACATATCTGATTTTTTTTTCCTTAATAATGTTCATTGTCAGTCAAAACAATTTTGATGAGAAGGCAGGATGGCTGCTGCTGTGGTGGGTAGGCAATTCCCAGGGAAGACAATGAACCAGAAAAGCTCTTGAAATTGAGGAACTAGGACCTTCAGGGTCAATGAACTTAACCCATTGGCTGAGCAGCTAGGTGAAAATATTATCCCTTTCAGGGGAAACTGTGAGTACTGCCTGTGCGGCAAGGCATAGACAAAGTAAAGAATGGAGAAAATAAGTGGGTCCTGAAGCTGAGAGGAACAGTTCTGGAGTGGAGTGTACCAGTCAGCAGTAAACACTGAAATGTGCAGAAAAGCAGGCAGAGGGCAATGCTAAATACTCCTAGTGAGGATTTTGAGCTGTACATGTAGCTTGCCTGTGTGAGGAGAACAAGGTTCTTAGCTGATACTAACAAATAATAAACACTGATCAAATGTATTTCATTGTTCAGAAGTCATTACAGAAGTATCTTTTATCTTCTGAGAAGTTACTGACCTAAGATGCAAGCCAACCAGGATCAGTCTATTCCTGAACACCTTTCTTCAAAGTCCAGTGATATTAACGCCAGTTGACCTCAGCCATTGATTTAGATGAAGCCTTTGGATGGAAACACCAGAGTTTATTTGTCACATCCAATTTTAATTGTAGTCTTGACAGGTGATCATGAATGTCAGAAAAACCCATAATCTAGGAAAAAAATGGTTTTGGGAACTTCAGGAGGATCAATTCAGTTGCCTACTTACAGACACTTAGTGGCAAATGAGTTGCCATACTGTGTCTATCTGAAGTGTCCATGTGGGCTCTGCAAGATATGAAATAGGATCCATAGGAGACATATGTCCTTCTGGAGCAGTGGTTGGAGGGTAGGTGGGTATGTTAGGGTAGATTCAAAGGTACTATATGCCTGTGTTCAGACAAGTCCACCTTGCCTCTTTTGTAGAGATATACAGTTTGAACATTTTGATGAAAAACTTTACTAGAAATACTTTGCATCTTTTGACCAGCTCTGATTATGCCTTTAATATACTGATTTCTTCACTACTATTCATCACTGCCTGCTGCTTAACGATCTCATACCATGTCTTGTTTTAATTGATACTTGTGGAATATCTTGCAAATGGAAATATCTCAAACCACAATGAGTGATAAATAAATAGAATGGATAATTGCCACCTGATTTCTCGCTCCAGTAGATTAATTCAAGGAGTTGAAAGTACTATCTTCACAAAGAAGGAAGGCTGACTGAGGGAATAAACTCTTTTTCTTAGATTCAGGATTCTGGGACTCGATCTATGTCAACCTTTCTTTCATGAACCTGTTATTCATCCTCTTTGTCCTTCAGTTTTCCAGCTACAAAGATGACTATCTTTACTTTACTTTACTTTACTTTAACAGGAAGAATATGCTAAAGACTGAGAGGTCTCAGATACCACAGTAATGATGAGACATGAGTTCTCACACAAAGTCTATTTTGTCTCCATTAGGATGAAGGCACGCATTCTATTCCGGCTATAAAGAAAAGTAAACTTAGAAATTGTCTGAATCTGTCTCAGACAGTTTTTACTAGTGTTTTGGTCTCATGAACATTTCCAGGCCTGTTTTGATCAAAATGAGCCCGGATAGGGATTTCACTCTGCTCAGAACTAGTGGTGCTGTCTGTGGCTGCAGTGTGTGAGGCAGATTAAAAAGGAGGACACTACAAACAGAGAGTGCCAACAAGTTGCTGAGACAAGTTGGAAATTATATCTTCTCATTAGGCCAGTGATTGCCATAAAGGGACATATCGGTCCACCCTGAATCTTTTTTCTGTCTTGCAATGATACAATGAATTAGATCATTTGCTACTACTCATGCACAAAATGTTCAGAAACCTGACTAAACCCACTTTCTTTTCAGTATTCCAGTTTTTCCTTGTTTGTATTTCTTGTCCTTCTGTTTTCTGTTTAAACTAACAACATAGCTATTATTAGAACATGCTCCATATATATTAAATCCATACATTTACATACAATGCTTACTCTTCACTGAATGAAGAATGCTTTAACGCATGACCAATTTTTTGGCCTATGAAGGAATCAAATGTATAAATACTGTTTAATTAAATGACTCCAATTGATGATTGATACAGCTACTAAAGGTATTCTCCCATATACGGTTAAGAAGTGGAGAAAATAGAAAACGAAAATTCTACCTTTCTTAAGAAAATACAAGTAAAATGTTGTTAAATTGGATCTGAGATAGCATTTGTGCCCAGTGATCATACAGTTAATTCTGTTCAGTTGATAGCAGACTTCATCAACTCCAAAAAACCCCACTCACTATTATATTTACATAAATTCAGAGATCAAAAATTGAGTAAAAGCCCTGCTAAAAAGGGATTTAAAACTGGATTTATAATCTTCTAAAGGACTTTGTGTGTGAAGGCTG
This sequence comes from Cariama cristata, assembly GCF_000690535.1. Classification (NCBI taxonomy): domain Eukaryota; kingdom Metazoa; phylum Chordata; class Aves; order Cariamiformes; family Cariamidae; genus Cariama; species Cariama cristata. Next base: position 10,254 of record NW_009613006.1, on the reverse strand, counting down.
GCCGAATCTTTGCATTTGTATAAATCTAGATATACACACAGGCTTATGCTTTACTTCATTATGAAATGCAACATCTACTCACACCTTCACCATGAGTTGTGAATGGCCCTGTCAGTGGAAGTGTTCAAGTCCAGGCGGGATGGGGCTTTAAGCAAGCTGGTCTAGCGGAAGGTGTCCCTGCCCATGGCAGGGGTGCTGGATCGAGATGATCTTTATGGTCTCTTCCAATGAAACCATTCTATGATTCTATGAATATTGTTCATTAATGATTTCTGATGGATTCAATGAATGGAAATAATTGACCTCCTACTTTTTTCTTCTAGAATCACCTGCTTTCTAAAGAGCTAAGACTTTTCTGTTGTTCTCTATTTTATGGAACAAGACCATTTGCTAGCCCATTTTTTTATTCTAAAATTACTTAGACTGGTTAATTATATACAAGGTTGTGACAAAAATCTCCAGGGAGATATAAAAAAAAAACAACTGACTGAGTGGCTACAGCAGAGGCCAATGAAAATTTCAGTTAATCAGAGGAAAGTAATACATGTAAGAAGAACTCTTTAACCCTGAGACACATTAAGTGATTCTTAAAAAACTAAAATTACTATGTTTTTCTGCTGGAGAAATGCTAGCGCTCTCATTTGATTAGCTTACAAAAAGCAGTCTTTTTAATTGGTAGCTCAGCTCAATTAAGGAAGGAGAAAGTTAAAGTGTTGAAATTATGGATAGAAAGTGGTACTAACATGTTATAGTCCTATTATCGACAGCAACCATATTACAATATGTGTATGCATGCACACACTGCTAAAGGGAATTATACTACCTGAAAACAGATAATATTTAACAGCATTGGTTCTAAAGTAGGAAATTCACCTTAGGTTTTGTTGTTACATTGAACAAGTTCTATCTGCAACTCTTGGGCCACCTCATGTAACTCTAAACACTTACACGTGACAGTTAGCTCAGACAATTTGGGCTGTATGCAAGTATCTGGTGCCTTGGTGTACTTTACCTGACCACCAAGCAAGAGGTCAGATCCTTCATAGGTTCTGTGTCAAACCAATTGCATTTCTGCAGGTGTTTTGGGTATCATAGATCCTATTTGATGGTTTTAGAAGCCCATGTGTGAGCACCTGAATCAAACCACCTGGGTCTCTTTATATCCAGTCAAAAGAAACAGATACCTCATAATGAGAGCCATCTGAATGATGGTCTACAGGTGCCTGTATCTCTTCAGTGAATTTGACTTAAAAAAACAAACCCAAAGGTGGGAGATTCTTCTGGTTAAAAACAGATGTGTACTGTAAAGATCTGCAGCTGGATGGACCACTCTTGGCTTCCTTCATAGACAGTAAAGAGTTAATTCTTACAGCCATTGGTATTTGAGATGCAATTCGTGCCCTAAGGTTTACTTCTGTTTAGAGGAATTATATGTAAACTTCAATGACTGTTGACAAGATCTACACTAACTACAATGGCAGCCTCCATAACTGACTCAAATAAAGACAATCTACATTATAGATGCTTAAGGAGTAGTTTAATTTCCTGAATAAAGAAGTTTCTGCTGTTATCTGAGGTGCCCAAAAATATCTGAAGTATCCAGATAGATACAATACAGGATCTACATGCTTCTGGAGCCCAACTGATGATAAAGTGGTGATGCTGTAGGTGTCTAAAATGGTCCTAAATGCATATGTGTGAACAATTTGAGTCCTCCGTTAAACCTGGAGATATTAATGTTCAGTCTATGCTCATAACTTCAGCACTTCATTTTAGTAAGTCAACTGATTCTAGGGCTTAGTGTGGGATCAAAACCAATGGTCATGACAATGAGGAGCAACATGAATTTGTTTCATTTCTAGAAATTCTAAGTTGAGGGTTTTATAAAGAAATAAACTTTTGTTCAAGAAAGTGTATTATATCAAAAAGTAGCTGTATTTCACATAAAAAATAAAAAAGTACCACATTTTAATCTTTATACTGGCAGTTAGAAATTTCAGTAATTTTCTTAAAGCTAGGGAAACACTTTCTAGAAGCCTCAGCTGCAGTGGGCCAAAATATCTTAAATAACACTTATGTCTGTTCAGGCACAAATACCACAGAGACTACATGTTAGAGCAGTTCATGGGAATGGAACCACATTCTAGCACCAGGACAGGAAAGGAGCAATGTTGCAGCCCACTTAAAGTGCAAA
>NW_009613006.1:6188-8029 GCF_000690535.1 Cariama cristata | reverse complement strand
AGCAGGAATCATCAGAATGGGTTTGGATTAGGATGCAGTAAGACTACCTCTAATTTGTGTAAAAAAACCTGTTGCTATTTGATGCTTTTATATGGTTTAGATTACATCACTAGCAAACATAACCTAAGAGGAAATAAAATACTTTTTTGACATTCTGGGAGATTATTTCCTTAAAACTGAGTGATGGAAAAGAATTCCATTGTGTGGAATAAAGAAGTTCTGCGATAACAAGTGCCAAAAGATTGGTCATATCTTGAACAGAAAGGTGTAGGTTTTGTAAAATAAAAGAAACTGGGAAGATTTTAGAGAGATCTCTCTAGAGATGAGAGTGCCATGACTGGGCTGAATAAAGAAAACAAGGATTACTAAAATGGTTTCATTCTTGATGATGAGTTCAGTGACGGAAAAAGAAATCAACTTAACAGGGAAGCACATCCACATTTCCATTTGCGGTGCTGACAGACGTGCTGATATTTTGCATTCAGTATTGCAAATCCAGTTTGGTTTTAACACCTCTATTTCAATGCAAAGAAAGCTGGTTACACACTGGCACTAAATTACTTACATCCTCCCAGCTGCCAGCTGTCCTGCTAAGGGAGTACTATGCCTTGCTAGTTGCTAGAAATGATTGTTCTAAATTAATTTTCTTCGATTTTTCAAATCAGCACATATAGCAGTTATGAATTTACTATGAATGTTTCCCGCTCTAATCTGTCATACAATAAACAGATTTTCTTCTTCTGTTACCTATGTAACCTTGTATTAATTTTCTTCTTAATGGAATACAAGGGGACGAATATCACTATATTGGGTTTGTGTGGCAAGGTTATGTTAGCGAGGGGGACTACAGAGGTGGCTTCTGTGGGAAGGTGCTAGAAGTTTCCCACATGTTCAATAGAGCCAGTGCCAAGATGGACCCGTCACTGGCGAAGGCTGAGCCCATCAGTGACGATGGTAGTGCCTCTGGGATAACACAGTTAAGAATGGGGACAAAACCTGTGCAATGGCAGCTGCAGATGAAGAGAGGAGTGAGAATATGTGAGAGAAACAACTCTGCAGCCCCCCAGATGAGTGCAGCAGGAGGAGGAGGTGCTGCAGGCCCGGAGCAGAGATTCCCCGCCAGGCCCTGGTGCAGCCCAAGGTGAGGCCGGCTGTCCCCCGTCAGCCCACGGAGGCCCACGCTGGAGCAGATCCCCACCCGCAGCCCAGGGAGGACTCCACGTGGGAGCAGGGCAATGTGTCCACAGGAAACTGTGACTTTGTGGAGAGTCCATGTTGGAGAAGGCTCCTGGAGGGACCTGTGACCCCGTGGGGGACCTGGGTTGGAGCAGTCTGTGCCTGAAGGGTTGCACCTCAAGGAAGGACCCGCATTGGAGCCGTTCATGAAGAACTACCGCCTGTGGGAAGGACTCACGTTGGAGAAGTTAGTGGAGGACTATCTGCCATGGGAGGGGCCTCAGGCTGGAGAGGGGGAAGAGAGTGAGGAGTCCTCCCCATGAGGAGGAATGAGCAGCAGAAACAAAGTGTGATGAACTGACCCCAACCCCCTTCTCTGTCCCCCCTGTGCAGCTGAGGGGGAGGAGGTAGAGAAAATCAGGAGTAAAGTTAAGCCCAGGAAGAAGGGAGGGCTGGGGGGAAAATGGTTTTAAGATTTGGTTTCTTTTCGTATTGTCCTCCTGTGACTTTTGGCAATAAATTAATCTAGTTTCCCCAAGTCAAGTCTGTTTTGCCCACGACAGTAATTGGTGAGTGATCTCTCCCTGTCTTTATCTTGACCCATGAGCCTTTCATTATATTTTCTCCACCCTGTCCACCTGGGGAGGGGAGTGATAGAGTGGCTT
>NW_009613006.1:3080-6157 GCF_000690535.1 Cariama cristata | reverse complement strand
ATACCTGGCATCCAGCCAGGGTCAACCTGCCACAATCGCCTACCATTTGTCTCTTCGAAGTCAGAATACATTTTAGCATTGTTAAAAGATAAGAAAAGTATTTCTTTTGCTGAACCAAGGAAAAGCAGATGATGGGATATTGGCAGTGATATTATTTCAAATATCTTTTTTGTTTTGTTAGGAAAATGAAATTACTTCTTCAATGTCTGCTTCAGCAAATGTTGCCGTCTCAAGACTGCTGCCTCTAAATTCGGATCATAATTACCCCTCCCTTCCATGAAAAAAAAGAACAGAATTCATAATGTGAACTGGTTCCACTACCATTAAAATCAGTGACACCACCAATCCTGCACTCAGCCCACCGTTTTGGAGAAATTCTTTAGACAAAGAATTTTTTTCATTAAGCATCTGCTGTATTGTAAGTGCATCTGTAGATATAAATTGCCCACAATATGGTCCTTTTAGAAATGACCAAGATGTGTTTGGGGAAGATTTATGGTCACAGTGTAAGGGACCCTGAAAATTCTTCCCTTAATCCTTATTTTACACTCGTATATGCCAACAGAATTCAGTCTTTATACTCCTGACTTACTTCATAAGAAGGGAATCAGTCCTTCCTAGCTGAGCAGAACAGATGTGTGGTTTTAAATGACTGAAAATTATATTTCTTCATCGTAGATTAAACATCCTCCTACTGCTTGTTAAATGCACTTGTTCATTTGCTTGATTGACTATAGATTCAAACAGTCGTCTTTTTTAGAAATTGATATCCTTAGATGAGGTAGACTCAACATTCAGTAGTATGTTGATGCCAATCTTCTGTAGTACAACATGCTTTGAAATTTTCATCAACAAAATATTGTGTAGAATGTGAACAGAAAAAAAAACCAAAACAAACCACCAATGTTGTTTCCCACAGGCAGAAACCATGTAATATAAATCAAGAAAGCTCTATTGACAAATGAAGCAAATTTACACCCTTCTTCTGATCTTCTGTTTCCATCTTGGGGAGGGAGGGGGGGAAGGAATTAAAAAAGAAATAGGATTTCTTTGTATATCTCTCTTGGTTTAAAATTCACATTTCACATAACAAACAGATCATATTAACACTAGCATCCATTGAGAGAAGCAGGGATATTATCTAAGTCCCATCATATGTCTCCAGGATTCCTGCATCTGAAAATTAACATAATTATGGCTTTTGTTGTAGAAACCCTGAATCTCTCAAGTCAAGAAACAACCAACACATACTGTCTTGTTCAAAGACTTTTCAAGGTCACTCTACTCAACACAACAGAAGGTCAGGGTAATGGTGATGTAGTTACTTCAAAAACTACCATCAGAGTCCAGAGGGGAGTCATGACATCTCATGAAGTCTAATAGCATTTTAGCATCTGTTCTAGAGAGCTTGCCTGCTCCCACCTTCCTTCCCCTTTTCCTCTCCTAGTAGAAATGCAACAGCTATGTGACAGAAGAGTGGAAATGTAAGCATTAATCAGCTAACCTGTGGTTCCTTATTATTATTTTTTAAAAAATCCTTTCTGCTTCTAGGGTTCACATAGCTCTGTCAGAATTTCAGTTTGAATGGAATAGGAGCTAATTCAGTTGATTCTCTGGCAGCTATCTAGAATGCGATTCCTGTGGAGTTATTCATAGATTAGTTAGTGTCCTTTACAGAACCTCTAAATCCTATATAGGTTGATGCCACTTATTCCTGGATTAAATCTATGCTTTCCGCAGCTAATACTGACACATCTTAATATTGCTCTCATTCATTTAGGGACTTTGGTAACCACTAAAGGAATTATCAAGGGGTTAGAAACAAAACAGCTCTCAGAAGAGATCTGATTCATCCTTCAGAAGCTTGCACAATTCCTCTGCATTTATTTTGACAGAACACAGAGTACTTACATGCAGTAAAGCTCTGTGGGTATCCTGGATATTTTTGGACTGTATGAAGCAAAGGTAAAGGGAGACATGAAGCAATACATAACAGCTTTCTTTAAAGAGACCTCAGCTATTAACTTAAAATGTGACATATGTTCAGCCTCTAATCTTCTGCTCCCTCATGAGAGTGTCATCACCAGATACAATAATGACAAAGAATGGTGTGGGAATTCAAAATGAAAAGATAGGGATGTGTGCTTTATCGTAAAAGACAAACTGAGTGCATGAATGGCTCTTCAGTGTACTGTGTGAACACACAGCTCTACTTGTGAGTTTTCAGATGAGGAACTGACTTCTTTCCAAAAAATTATTGATGCTTTCTGGATTTACACTTTGACCTGTCCCTCATGTCACTGAGATGCTTACACTGCCAGTTCACAAGGCCAGGTTATAAGATCTTTAGACGTCTTGGTCTAGATTTTCTTAGGAGGAGGCACACTTTTGAAGAACAAATAGAATCTCTACTGCTCTCTATTCCAGACAATCTTGAGAGTAATTAAAAACTCTATCATCATACTGCAAAACTATTAGAAAGGGATTGAAATAAAACCCCACAAAACCCCTTTTCAAGTGTTTCCCATAGTCTGAGAACTTGATTTTTACACCTCCATGCTCTTCTACTGCAGAGATGTAACTAATATAGGAAAAAATAAAAATCTGAGCACCTATTCTATCCTGTGGACTAAATATCCACACTAGAGCAATGTTTTGCTCTTTAGACTGGTAGTATGCGCCTCTATGAGTTGATGTCAGGGAAAAACTGCTCAGTTCATGTAATTTAAACAGAATCATGTTTAAAGAACTTTTGATTTGGTAATGACATCTAATTAACCCACAAACAGTGAACTAAGCATTAAGGATCAATAACAACAATATAACAGATGAATCACAATATTAGAAACTTGTAAGATGTTAATAAAACTTTATGTTTCTAAACACCCTTCAATATCTTATTCCAAGAAGTTATAATCACAGATATAGTCATGCAAGTACACACAGACAACAGGTGTACACACATCTGCTATCAGGAAGTGTCGATTACAAGCATGCCTTCTCTTCTAGAAGGGCAGGTCCTCCATTTAGACACATCTCTTTTCGGAGATGTGGATGCTTCTGCTTTATTTGTACCT
>NW_009613006.1:0-3049 GCF_000690535.1 Cariama cristata | reverse complement strand
TACAATCCTCTAATGCACACACTAGCGAGAAAGTATGCCCTACATTCATATATGTGCCCCTATCGGCCTCCTGTATACCTTAGGGCTTCTGAAATGGCATCAAGGTCAGCAACCACACAGCTTTCCTCTGGTGAGAGTCCTGGAAAGACTAAGCCATCTGGCCTTCCATGTGCATGTGTTGCTGTCCACCTGTGAGCAAGGAGGGTGTCATTATAGCCAGTGCAGGTCTAGCCAGTGAAACCTTGTGGGGAATATAGCTGATTTGAAGGCAGATGACCCAGAAATCTATCCACTTATTTAAACAGAGGCATTTAATCCCATTTCAAACACGTAACAGTGCTCCTCCTTACATTCAGCTACTGCTCCAGAAATATGTGGGTCTCTGACAGGTTGTTCCTCTGTCATATCTGTGAGCCCCATAGAGATATCACATTTTATGATCTTGGGTAACCTAAAGCATTCAAATGGTGCTATGTGTCTATATTTAAGCAACTAAATCAAAACTCTTTTGCCTAATCAGCTGAGCAGTTCTCAACACCCCAGTAGCTAACAAGGAAAGATCTCTAAAACACAGTTTAGCTGCTCAAATGACAAAGTTTTCATCTAGGCTGTTCGATGTACTCTAGGATATCTATCACTGGTGTTCAGCTGTTGCCCCAAGAAGACATGGATCTACCATAGGTACTGGGTCCTGTCTGACAGCCTAATGTGGTTGTCTTCAGGCATCACTAATGGCACCAAACTGTGATGTGTGATCAACTGAACTGAGCACTCATTGACTGTAGTGGGAGCTTGGACTTCTAAAGCAGATGCAGATTACATATGCAGATGTGCTACTTTGGAAGAGGATTCCACTCTTTAGCAAAATCTAATCTCTGCTCTCAGCCCTTCCTATCCTCCCTGACTCCTCTATACCTATCTTTGTCATATTGCATGAATATAGTTTCCCTTTTCTCAGCATCCCTCTAAGTCCTGCTAGAGAAGAGTAACAATAGCAGATATGGCTTTGCTTACCTCCCACAGTTTAGATCTGCAGCAGCCTCTTAATGCACTGAAACTGTAGTTCAGTTGGCTGACAAACATAAAATTTAAACATAGGCAAAGACAGATTTCAGGACAACATGCCCAACTTTGGTTTAATTTTTGCAGGCATGCAAATATTCTTTCACTGTCTCCAGAATGCACCCTACAAAAGGTGAAGTATTTCTTTAATAAAACTGCTGCAAGACTTTTACTCTGAACAAAATAATACCTTATTTTCTTTTGCATTTCTTTTGTTCTCAGAAACAGATGGATCATTTCACCTGAATCATAAATCAGATTGTGGCTAATGATTAAAGTCAGGAAAGTCTCATGCTTTTGAAAACAGCATCTTATCAGAAAGTATCTGTAGATGTGCCATGTACACAACTCATTAAATTGCATATGAAATTTAATAGTATCTAATATATATAGTATGAATATGTATCTTTCAATATGAATGGGGATTAATGTGAAACACTGGACCAAAGGCATAGCTGGTTTGAGGTTGTTTTATTTTTCTTGTGGATTTTTTGGTTTCCTTTTGTTATATTATTTCAAGAATATTTATTTCTTGAGAACAACATTTCACAGTTGTAAATAAGCAATACAGAACCTGGTCCTCATTAATTTTACAATCCAGATCCAATAGGTCTCTCCAAAGAATGATTGAAAACAACATGTGGGATAGAATGCTGACAACAACATAGAAGACAACCTGGTGGTTTTGTTATTTGTAAGTATCAACATTATAACCATAAATTTTGTTTGGGGTTTGGACAAGGTATGCAGAGGGCTGAGACGTTAGATTTATTTTTTATATCTCCATTGGCTTCAAAAGAAGATGAAGCTCTGGACTTCAGAATATTTTGAGCATCATCCCTTTGAATATGGAACCATATTTATTCCAGACTGGAATTTCTTGATTTCGATAATACCATTCATTTCAGCAGCATGACTGATTTCACCCACCTTGCAACCATGAATAGTTTTGACCTGATGTGCACAATCTTGTGTTGATTTAAGAGAATGGGTTTTCATATACATCATGCAATTTTGCCTGATGTTTTGAGGACTATGTAGAAATTTAAGTGAATTATACATTTGCAGGTAGAGAAGACAGTTAGAGATACCATTTGTACAGTTCTGTCATTTTCAAACTGGTATTTAGGCTGAAGATACGGTAGCCATGTCCTCTGTTGTTTGCCACAGTGTAAGCTTACAAATGACATGATTGTTATGACTGATCCTTTTACCATAAAATGAAAAATAATTTTTCTTTCTATTTTACAAAAACAGTAGTGAGATAAATGGAGTTTCTTGCTACTCTGAGAATGATATTTCTCAGTGCCTGAAGAGCTCTAAACCACCTCTACTCCAGTTCTGAATGAAAAGTTGGGCAGCATTTTGAAAAGGTTTTTGACCAAGTAATAAAAGGAAGAGCAACGTAGTGAGGATAACTCATACAAAGGACTTAAAAAGGATCTCAAGCGATTCAGGGAATGTAATAGAAAATAAAAGATAGAAAAACTACCAGCATTCAAGCCAGAAATTACAATATGCTGAAGTTGGCAAAGCTATTCAGTTGAAACTGTCAGAAGAACTCATGCCATACAAGAAAATATTTCAAGTGGTCAAAGAATAAAATAGAGGCTACAAAAGCATAAAATATCATCTGAGCAACAGAAAATCCCAGATGACAGAACTCACAGATAAAGATGACAGATAAGTCACTGACAGACAGAAATCAAGAAAAAGATGGAAGAATTCAATCAAGGTCTAGTTAACAAGAAAGTACATTTACTACTGAACCTGGATAGTGATGTATAAAACAGGGAGAGGGTAGCATCCTTTCAAAGACTGTAGGAAGCTGTTAAATATACATTTTTGGATGTGGAAATGATGAAAAGTGAACAGGGATAGCACAAAATTCTAAATAGGTAATTTCAAAAGATGTACAGAAATTATTAATATTGTGAGAGTATTTTGCCCCTTGGAAAGATGTTTAATTTATACTTTCTGACTTCTT
>NW_009613005.1:595-853 GCF_000690535.1 Cariama cristata | reverse complement strand
CTACACTTACCCTTGTTGAACTTCATCAGTTGAACTCTGCAGCCTGTCCAGGTCTCGCTGAATGGTGGCGCAGCCTTCTGGTGTGTCAGCCACTCCTCCCAGTTTGGTATCATCAGCCCGCTTGCTGAGGGCACACTCTGTCCCTTCACCCAGGTCATTAATAAATGGGTTAAACAGGACCAGACCCAGAACTGACCCCTGGGGAACACCACTCGCTACAGGCGTCCAACCAGATGCTGTGCTGCTGCTGCTGAGCCC
>NW_009613005.1:0-322 GCF_000690535.1 Cariama cristata | reverse complement strand
TAGTCCATCACTTTTCCCGGGATGGAACTGAGGCTGACTGGCCTGTAGTTCCCTGGGTCCTCCTTCTTGGCCTTTTTGAAGACGAGTGACATTGGTCTTCCTCCATTCCTCAGGCATCTCTCCTGTTCTCCATGACCTTTCAAAGATGATGGCTCAGCAGTACTATCTGCCAGCTTCCTCAGCACCCATGGGTGCATCCTGTGGAGGCCCATGGGTTTGTGCATGTCCAGTTTGCCTAAATGGTCTCTGACCTGATCCTCTTTGACCAAGGGAAAATCTTCCTTTGTCCTCGCTTCCTCTCTTACCTCCAGAGTCTGGGATT
>NW_009613004.1:6466-10179 GCF_000690535.1 Cariama cristata | reverse complement strand
CCGGCCCAGCCTTAAACGGTGACAGGAGGTAATGTGCAGTGTTTTGTGGCAATTCCCTTATGATGACATTTCTGCAGCTCAGAACAAATGGCATTTGGACATCACAGCAAAAGTGTATCTCCCATGCAGACAGAGATAGTAGGAATATCAGTCATATCTGTTACGGTTATTATCAGCAAGCAGTTTATGGGCAGTCTCAAGCTGTGGGCTAGACAGAATGGTTATGTGTGTAAATATATATATTTTTATATATAGGTATCTCACCAAAGGGTAGTGAGCCATACTCTACAAGAAGCTGTCATCTAACTGCTAACTTGTGTGTTGCTTAGGTTCACTTCTCCTTTCTCTGCTACTCATTGAACTATTGTACTGTGACACATTTATATGCAACAGATGGATATGCATATTCTCTGGATAATGTTGTCACTTGATTTTACACCATCTGGTTTAATAATCATCAATTATTACACAAAAATGGCAGAAAATACACAAATGGAACTGACCACAGTAGGTCATAGAAGAAGGAACTCCAGCAGGCAAAGCACAGTTTTCATGACTGTATACTGGCAGCATTTCAGAGAGGACGCACTAAGGTTCTCTGCCACATCTAGCATGGGAAACATTATCTCCGGGTCCTGAGTACTATCTATCCAGGCCCCTTATTTCTGAATGTAGATTCTACTAATTCTGTGATATTGCCTTGGTTAGGCAACTTATTAGATGAGTTGGAGTTGGTCTTTAGTTCAGTTCTCTGTTCAGTGACACAGTGACACAGAACAGTTACCTCATGCATTTAGGGTAAGATACATCAAAGTATTGCTTATTTGAAGGAGGAATATAATTTCCAGATACGAGAGTATCCTACTTTCCATTGACTATTTTGATCATGGGTCAATGGAGTTTGTTGAGATGCTACTCTTCACCTGTAAAACGGCCTCATATCTTAGGCTCCACTCTAGCTTCAATCTTTTTCCCCTACCACTAGCACTGGAGATCCCACCCTTCTTCAGTAGACACGAGGTGCCTGAAAATTAAAGATGGCTACACTAACTAACCAAATGAGAGAACTATCTTCACCAACTCTCATGAAAATAACTCATCATACATGATTCTCCTGAAGATGGACATTTGCTACACTTTGAGACATTGATGTTTAGCTTACTGAACACCAGCACCTCCGCTACTTTCATGAGTACAGGATTGCATTACACTACTTTCAATCCTGTCAGTTCAGTGTAGTAAGTTGCGAACTGTCACTGCATGACCGTGTAGACAGTCATTGCCTTCTTACTCCTAAGCTTTTTTTTTTTTTTCAGAAGGGATCTGATGCGGCCTTATAGTGAAGGTCTGTTCAAGAGTCACAGAAATAATGTGTCTTCATGCCAAGAAAAAAGTCAGTTCTGTCAACACAGCTGTTCCAAGGGACAGGGCTCATTATTCCAGAAATACATAACGTCAGCATGCCTATTAACCCTAACCCTGTTCTTTTTCTTTTTTCTTTTTTTTTTTTTTTAACTTCATTTATACTAAAGAGAATCCCTGCGTCATAAATGAATTAGGTAAGTATTTTCAAAATGACACAGATTTACAGCCCAAAAGTGACTTGTATTTCATTACAGGTGGGAACTCTGAAGAAATTTGTATTGTTATGAACAAACTAACAAGACTTGGCTCTGTCCTAGGCTTTCAAATTATTTTTATTTTGCATATCCTGACACTGTACCTCAAAGACTCCAGGAAATAAGGTCTGAACCTCTGAATATGATGTGTATTTTCCAGGTATCCACCCTGACAAGAAAGGCATTGATTGATTGCCAAACCCCTGAGGGTCTGCTGAGGAAAGGAGCTGCTACATTTTGTCTCTGAAGGATGATTTCATTTCATTTCAGTCCTGTACATCTGGTAGGCAACAGGGATGTTTTGTCACGTAAAGGCTTAGTCTGTTAAGGCAGAAGATCCTGTTTTCAACAGTTCTGAGTGCTACTGATACTTGGTCTGATACTTGTAGGGTTCTGTAAACTCTGAGACTTTTCCCTGAAACTGAAACTACTGATCTTTTCCCCAGAGTATTCATTTTAGAAGTAGCTGGACTTCATTTTTCCACTCATTTTTAATCACCACCACTCCTTACACATATAAACCATCAGTGTAAGTGTTAGACACTTACAAATCGCCACGCAGAATTTGAGGAGTGAAAAGACTGATGAGCAGTTGATTCAGTCCCGTGATTGGTAACTAATGACTTACCTTGATCCTGTCTTTATAAAACTTTGTTGCCAGAATGCTAGCATTCTTAAGTCACTATTTCACCTTCTTTGTGCCCTCTATTCCTTCACAGACTCCAAAAGTTACTTACCCTATGAACACAGTAGTTGTGGGATTGTGGTTTTTTTCTCTGTAAATAGATTTTGAAAAGCTTTAAGAAAAAAAGGTGCAGAAGAATTGCTTCTGACAGAACCAGACAAATCAATTAATTGATCTCTGGGAGTCAGGGATAATTTTATTTCCTACTCTATTAAGGAAAATCAGAATCAGTTAGCTAATTTCACTAGAGAAAATATGTCACCAGTTATTAAGCAGCACATGATGGAGAGAATTAAGGACAGAAAACTTAAAAACGTTTTTCCTTCCAGAAATTGCATTACTTATTGCTCAACCTTTAGAACTCTGGCATCAAAAACATTGCAAATCCTTTGGTTTGACCAAAGAAAAGGCTCTTTCTTCCCCTATAGCAGCACTTAAAGCATTTAACCTTTGATGTCTAAAAATACTGTCACTGTTATGTTTGTGCTTCAGAAGAAGATAAATTTAACACTGACTGACCAAAGTAAACTACCTGCAACACATAATTTACTGATGACTGTTCCTGTTATATATGCCAGAAACATATAACTATAACAAATATTAAAAAAACCCAACCCTCGTAACTTTTGTATCAGTCTCTTCTTAATATTAAACGCATACATGTTAAGAAACATGATTCAAATATCACAAGGCATAATTCAGATGGATTAAGGAGCTTCCATTTCTTGTGTGGAGGGAGAGGTGGCAACTGGCTGTGTGTGCATACAGAATTCAAAATAGCCTCCACTGCAATAAAAAATAGAACAGGATTATTACTGAAAGCCTAACATTTTAAAGCACTTTGACTCTGTGTCTTATGACCAGCAGATCATGCCCTTAATCAAGTTTGATTATTAACCACCACCTAATGGCTCCAGAAGGGCTGATTGTCCCTCCCAGGATTCTCTTGCTAAACCTTGTTGATTAATTCATTCCTTTGTTCTCGTGGAGCGCTCTTCTCCAAAGGACTCACTGTTGTCCCAGCCACACTCTCCCTAAAGGTACTGTCTATAGGAGGACAGTTAGCCAAGACATAGTGTTTTGGAAAATACTGTCCTATTTCTGCACAGTTACACAGTTCCAACCCAGGAATTTCAACCTTATGTCAGTTAGGCATACAGTAGCCAGACTGTTATGTATTTGTGGAGATAAATAATCGAGTTTTTGATTATGTGGGGATTTTTTTTTGGTTTTGTAACAAAGTATTAAGAGGAAGAGTAGGTGACAAATTATTATTAATACTCTTCATTGTTGTTCTTGCTTTTGTTGTTAGAAAACACAACATGTTGAGTTCCCACAGAAATTAAGATTCATTTCATCTCTGCTGCTAACCTGATGGACAACCTTTCATAAATCATCTTTCTGGCCTT
>NW_009613004.1:0-6435 GCF_000690535.1 Cariama cristata | reverse complement strand
ACAAAGTGATATTGACTCAACTTACAAGTCACTCAAAGAAGAAAAACACTAGTTAAATAGAAAATTCCCGTCTTCCACCACCCTCTGATACTGGGGAGACCGTATGTCAATCCAAGATATCCCAGATGTCTATAGTGAGTATCAACAATGGCAATAGGGGAAAAAATAAAAAGTATGCCCAAGTTAAAATGAAATTTGGCAAGCTCATCTACTCCTTTTCTTCTCACTTTCATGCTACAGTGATAGCGGCTGCTGAGTAGATGAAGTCAGCCAGAGGATACTGATCAGCAAATACGAGACACAGTAAAGGATTTTGTTGGAAATGCAAAGGTTAAAACTATGGAAGGAAAGTAAATGTAATACCATACAGGATACATAGAAAGAAAAATTACTGTAAACAAATCAATGCAGTATAACCTATAGTACCATGTGTTTGGAATATTAATCAGTAAAGCAAGGTAAACACCAGTGGGGAAAAAAGCAAGGGTAATTAGAAATTTATTAGTGTGACAGCAGAATATATTATCTGTGTTAGTGCTAGGTTTACCCCCACACCACAGATTTGATCTGTCAAAGCCAAAGAAAGCATTTTACGGAAATTATTGAATGCAAAAGCAGACTAATATGACAAAAAACATGTAGCTCATCAGTCACACAGTAACATGAGAAGTGGATAGATTCCTGTCTAACCTCCAAAGATCCTACCATCTGAGTCCAAAACAATTACTGAACCCACAGATGGGTGTGAATTTTCAAATGTGAGGAAGATGGAAGACATTACACTGATCACCAGAAGCCAAAAAAACACCTGTAGCTATGACTGTCTTCTAAGGTCATAAAGACCAGAACACACAGGAGATTTCTTTTATAACTCAGATAAACCAAACACCTCAAGTGCAGAGGATTTTTTTTCCTATATAGCACAAGTACTTGGCATAGTCAGAATGCTTTCTAACATAAAGTTGGTGGATATTCGCTTGGAGACATGAACAGGATGACAGATGCCAGCTGTTAAAACAAAATAGACCCATGTTTTCTTCATTCAGGTTCACAATATCTTTTCCATGTAGTCCACCACAGTAAAAACAAATAACAAAAAGCCTGTATACAGCTGGAAACAGCTCTACCTAGTCCATCCCAATTCCTGAAACAATTCCATTGTTTTCTTGCAGGAAGTGGTGCTCAAGATGGACAAATCAGCTGTGAACCACCCCTGTGCCAAGTTAAAGCTTGAAAGAGAATATCTAGTGTTCCGTATACATCAGTCCTCATAGGTTAAAGAAAATAGTATTCCACTAGACCCACTGTTGTCCATGAAGCACATTCTTTTGACCTTATCCTATTTTTTCCTCACTGAAAAACATCTGTGGGGTCCAAGATGCAAGTAGAGTAACAACTCACACTTGGTCAGGATTCTCCACTTCACAGCAACCAGGTTGTTATTAAAACTGTTAGGAAGAGTGGGGCAAAAGTATAGGGGCAAAAGTTTAAGCAGACCAGAAGTTGTACATGTTCTTCTAACTTACAGGGACATGAAAAAACAATGTGGCCACCAGAACCAGAGCTTTAAATAAACATGAGTATTCATTTTCCCTTCCGAAATGGTAAGATGCAGCTAAATTTCATTAAAATAATATAGTTATTGGATTTATGACCCTAAATGAACATGTTTTCATTATAGTTCAATGCAGCTATCATTTAGCACAGAGCCTCAAGACCAGTCCAGAAGCATTTAAAGCAGCTATTGTACCTATATCTGAACAAATGCTTAAAATAATGTGGAGCATTACAACATTGTATTACAAAAACAAGTCAGTCAGTCTGACTTTATAGTGAAAGTAATGTACATTGATCTTCCTTGACAGCAATGAAAGCCCAATGATATCCTTCCCTGCCCTGGAGATCACATGAAATATAACTGCATTTGGCAGAAAAGGACCTGTTTTGCAGTTTAACTCTTTTCTGTAAACTATTCCTCTGTTATCAGCTGCAAATTAGTGGAAACATCAACTCACCCTCTCTGGAAGAGGTCCACATTATGGAATTTGTGTAGTTCCACAGAAAACTCGACCGTTCCCTGGACCTCAGACATGATTTTTTCAGGTCATCACCTAAACAACACATATATACAGGCATTATAAACATTTGAAGTATTTTGCTTAACAAATCCATGAATGATTTCCTACATTTTATTTGGCATCTTGGGGTTCATGCAAAGCATGAAATTGACTAAAATCAGCTGGAATCTTTCCAATAACATCATTGTGCTCCACCCTCACGAAGCATCACTAAAAGCCAGATCAAAGCAGTAATTAAGAGAGGTAAAACATCTAATTAAGCCTGAGGACAAAATGATAATATTATGGAAAGCATAAGAAGCAAAAAGTAAATAACATATTATATGCAAGAATCTCACAGCAAATTTTAATTAACTGTCTTGCTGCTCTTGTATGTGAAATTGATTTTTTTTCTTCACGTTTTACCAAATGACAGATATCCAGGGTCAGCACAGCTCATTTCTGTAAAAGCACAGGCCAAAAACCCAAAAACCCCAGATAGATGAGAGCAGAATGCAGAATTGTCTTACTTTTGACCCCTTCTGTGATTTAACTAAAGACCCAGAAGGGAAGCTTCCAAGGGAATATGAATAATTTAAAGATTAATGAATAGAAGAGATTCTTCTAAGGAAAATGCTGATAATCAAACACCTAATAGGCCACAACACCCAGATCAAGATTTTAAAGCATTACAGCCATTTACAGGAAATATCTCATACGTTCATTGAATTATAGATTAATTCAGGTTGGAAGGTACCTCAGGAGGTCATACCTTACTCAAGGAAGCTTTGTCAAAGTTTCCAAACCAACCCTATTTAATGTACCACTGTAAACCCTTAACAGTTCCCTAATTGTAGCGGAGGTAAGCCAAGGGCTTTTACAGCTTTTGGACAGATTTTGAATTTTCTATTTACCCTTTCCTCCTTTTCTCCCTGCAAGCTGTCTGGAAATTGTCTGTAGCATAACTGAGCAGATACAGATCAGATTTGTTTAATTAACATGTTCATAACATCATTTTGGTAGCTGTTTGACAGCAGCCAATTAGAATCTCTGAGGAAGGCTCATGTCAGGGCTATTAATAATTCCCCCATCTGAGACATACAAGGCTTTAAGGGAACATCTAGCTCAGACTGCAAAGTGCAGAATTTCTCCATATGTGCTAACCAATAAATTCCATGGCACTCAAAGATTTGACCATTTCCTTTTTTTTGAATGAAGACAAGTTTGATACATGAAGTCCTCAGATAAGCATTAGGCTGTAGCTTTCTGATAAGTCTCAGTGCTCACTCCTGATTAGTAATTTTCCAATTAACTGGCTTATTACACTGATTATTTTAAACTATGTTTTCTTTCTGGTTATCCTCTCAAGCACTACCATTTTTCAAAAAGACCTCTTTCCAGAGTTAAAAGGTTGTTGATTTTTCTTTCACCCTCTTCAAAAACTAACATTGCAGATGTTGACTTTGGAATGACCAGAATGGGACATAAGATATATGCTATATATGTGATATATGCTATATATTTAATATATGTCTATAACAGTGAGAAAGAAAATAAGGACAATTGTTAAGCTACTCATCCAAGATACCTCCAAGGTAAGGAACTCTACATTATCTCATGTCACGCCATGATTTAGGAGCAGTGAAAGTAAACTCATACACTACTGCTTGACAAAGTACTATTTTTTTTTTTTCTTTCCCCCTCATTTCAACAGGAATGAGACTAATCCTTTCTCCTTCTGCCTTTCTGCACAGCCTATGCAGTTTTATACTGTTTATAAGGCATGTATATCACATATCCACCTGGTTATGTGTGTGATGATAGTCTTGTCTGAGTGTACAGTATCAAAGCAAAACAGACTGTGTGTGGGAAGCTAAGAGAAAACCACACAATACCATAAAGCAATACTCTGATAAGGTATTTAGCCTTGAGGAGAGTGCTAATTGGAAGAATTGCCTCAATAAATTTGCATGTTGTGCTGAGGCGTATTTCCCTAGACCAAAAGCTCAGGATCAAAGGAAATTCCATGCTTTTGAAGACACCATTTTAAAGAGGAGAGGTGTGAATGGACGACCAGACAGTTCAGACCAGCACCAATACTGTCAAAGATAGAAAGCATGACATGAAGCTAATGTTAGCTAGGGTAAATGAAAAATTAAATACATGGAAATACACACACAAGTCTTCACTGTATTTACATTTTATTTTGCATGCTTTATACCTCTTCAAAACAAATATAGAAGAATCCTCATGTAAAAAAACAAACAAACAAACAAACAAAACAAAACAAAAAGAAAGTTTCTGCAACTTTATTTCCCTCACTGATCACCAGAACGAAAGAGTGAACAGCTACTACACCAGGTCAGACTTTCATCCACCCCACCAGCACACCAGAGGATCAGAGCACATAAACCTATGTCAGATGGCTATAGGAACTGAGCCCCCAGAATCAGGACCTGGTACTTCAGGGAATGCCTCACAAATATTAAAAGCATCCTCTTGTGCACCTTATCATCATGGCACTTAGCAAAATTCGAAGAAAAGCTGCTCAGAGACATGGACATCATGCTTCAATGAAAGAAGCTATGAAATTTGACAAAAAAGCTTTCATGACAAAACGGGCAACCCTGGATCAAGAAAACACAAGTGCTTAAAATGATGCACTAAGTTTTCACTGCTGTACTAGGTGCCTGCTTAAAGGAACCTGATCATAGCCCTTCAAAATCCAGGGTTTGCGAAGGACCTCTGACCACCCCTTCCTCACTGATCACTACGTGGGACAACCTTGGGTTATAAATAAAGGAATAGTTGGCAAAAATAATACTGAAGTGAAAGATGCCATTACATCAGCATTGTAAACACAATAGGGAATGCTGCCAGCACTGAAGTATCATCAATTTATCTAATAAGCAGTTTAAAGAAAAATATAGAGGTGATTCTTGGGAATAATTTAGTACATTGTTTTTTCTAAAATGTCTGGTTTTAAGTCAGACTTGTTACATTTTCCAGAAAATAACTGAAGACAACACTAGTAAATATTAATGTGAAGCTATTGAAACAACATGGGAAGTGTTTTTGTCATATGCTTCTGTAAATGCAGTCCCCATGATCATTCTCATCACTCCAAAGAACTGGATTGCTTCATAAAGTGTTGCCATTGTCACTAGTTGTGCTGTGCTGTGCTGTTCTGTATGCACCGATTTACAAGTCAGGTCGCCACTTTTTGACAATTTGTCCTTCCAACTAGAGTTGGTGTCCTAGCCAGAAACAGTTCATTTCAGTTGTCATTTTACTTGTAGCAAAGAGACACCAACTGAAAATCCTTTATACAAATAAAGCCCTATGAAACTCTTTATGTTTAAAGATTGGAACTGTCTCACTCGCATTTTCGAAGGATGGCTTGATTTTACTCCCCACATCTCCATTGTTGTCGGTGGAGATACCTTCTGGATTGGAAATTGTTCAACATATGACACTGGCCAAACTGCAACAGCTTTATTCATCTTTATCCTCCATTGGTCTCTACAATCTTTTTGACTCACAGTATTTGTGCTAATGACATTTTAGAGATACAGTCAACTGACCGAGCCCTCTGACAGCAGGTGATTAGTTGATTATGTACTGCACACACACAACTGTTAAACACCTTGAAGCTAAAAACGAGTCTGACAATTCCCTGCTGAGATAGCAATCAGCATCAACCCAACCAAAGGGAGTAGAGGAAGGTGAGATGGGGACAGAGCAGGGTGGAAATAAGAACAGGACACTGTATACTCTGACAGTCCATGAACTTTGTAGCATTTTGCAATTACATCTGAGTAAAAAATAAACCAGACATTTTTTAGTGTTTTCACCATTCTTGTCCATCTCCATCACAGAAGCCAGAAAAAAAAAAAAGGAAAAACCACCAAGGACAAAAGAACAAAACACCATGTCATAAAGGGCAATGACTCATAAACCTAGAAACATTCATTTAGGAGAATAAAGCTGCCTCCCAGGAAACACAACACATACTGTCTCCAGTATAGCACCACTGTCCTTACTACTTTGAAAGCATCTTTTATTTTATTGTGAATTTCTTCAGAAGCTGGTGCTTGTTGCGAGCTGGGCCTTTTTATTTGTTTATTTATTTATTAAGAATCCCTGGATTAAGTGTGTAGAATAAAGTCAGAGTGAGAAAACCTTATTCTCCTGTCCACAAATGCCTTCACCCAGTCTAAAATTCTAAGTAAGGAACAGAGGAACACAGTAGAAGGAGTATAATAAATACAATCTAAATACAAAGAAAAATACAAAGAAATGATGAGGCTTGTTTAGCTAAACTACTAAATAAGTAGTTATAATATTTTGTATTTTCATAGAATCATAGAATCATTAT
>NW_009613003.1:27179-34110 GCF_000690535.1 Cariama cristata | reverse complement strand
TAAATAAATAAAATATATAATTTATGTATTTATCATACTTCCTGAATAGTTGTAATTTCAAGGATGGCCATTTATTTTAGCTTCAAGGTTACCTATATTTTGTACGAATTTTCATATCTTCTACTACTGTAACTTTACTGTTGCAAATTATTCACCTTGCAGAAACAGAATCAAGGAAATTAAGTTATAGCAAGAGGGCTTTTTATCTCCTACATTCTTCCTGAGGTATCACTCATTCTTTTTATGCCTGTCGTTTCTTGCAGGAGTTGTTTTCTACTGCTGACCTTACTAGACTGAAGGTATAGTGCTTGTCTCAAAGGAGTTTCTAAAGCTTCTAAATCTTGTTTGTCAGTAATCTCTAGAATGATCTGTAAGTTCTAATATATGAACAAATTGTTTCCTAATTACATATTAGAGTGAATGATGACAGCATATAAACCCATACTCTAACATGTGAAATTGGCACATGTGGTGTATTTCTCCCATTGCTGTTTTCAAGGCAAATTCTATTTTAACCTAGTCTGCCTGAAGCAAGTAGGGGTTAATTCTTGTCTATAAAAAAATGAATCTGCATAATGAATAACATATATTTGTGGATTTCATAATAGTAAAAAATTGAGCTATATGAACAATTCAGGTATAATTATAAGTTCATTCAAACTAAGGATAGGCTTGCATTCTAGTTTTACTTTCAGACACCTAAGTGAATGTTTACAGTCCTAAAACATTGCAGTAAAAGGTGATAAAAGAATTCTCCATTTTATAACACTATATCCTGAATTGTGTCTTAAATTCATTATTTGGTTCTGGAAATAATTATTTTAATGAAAAAAAATTAAATATTTATGAATAGTATTAGAATATTAAAATATATTTCTTCTATTTCCTTTCTTCTTCCTTTCCTTCATGAAGGTTAGAAGCTGTCAGAAGTGACCAGTTATTCTTTATACGACAACTCAGGACTAGTATATTATTAGGTACATATACTCACCTTTCTGATTAATCAAGCTAGGCACTGAGAAATTTCTTTGCTTAAAAGTGTGTAACCATTGCATATCAGTGTTTGCCACTAACTGTATTATTTCATTTAATATAAATTTGTCTTGATACAAATTCTTTCAGAACTACTCTTTCAGCTCTGTGTAGTAAATCAATCTATTATTTTTAGAAATTGTCATGGCTAAAGAGATCAATGGAAAATTAGCAAGTCATGGCGTGGTCAATAAACACATATATCTCATTATATCTTTCTTTTAGTCTAAACCTATAGAAGAACAAATTCTAAATTTTTTTTAATCAAAAGTAAAATGAGGAAAAAATATTGGTGTTTTGTTTTTTTTTTTTTAATCAAGCTTCTGTTTTCTGCATCAGCATAGGCTAGAGGCAAATAACTTGATAATATTAATTTTGTTAAACTGAATGGATGGAAGTCTTTCAATCTTTCTGCATAAATGAATATTTTAGAGTTTTCTGGTGACTTTTTCTTTTTACAGTATTCAGTACATTATTGTTCTTCAGGAAAAAATGGACCTGGAACTTGTGCATGGCATTTAAGTGTTAGTCACACAAATGGCATATCCAGAGGTACTATAATACATTTTGTCCTAATAGAGAAATCTCTAATAAACCAATCCAGAGGACAAACTATCCTTGTGCAAACAGGGTTTGCAATTTACTTGTAACTGGAAGCATAAATTAACAGGCAAAAACTTGGAGATTATAATTAAATTATCTAAATTATTTGGCTTTGACAAAGGAAGTTCACTCAAAGTAAGAGTTCTGAAACCAGACAGTTAATGGATACACTTATGGGTGTCCTGCATAAGACTTCTGTAAATCTCATCTTCTGACACTGGTTTGTTGCTGTTTCTCCCTTAATCTCCTGTTCTTCAGTTACTTTTTTTTTAGTTCTTACACCACACAACCCTTAAATAGGATGTGGAAGAAGAATGTTCTGCATTTAGGAAATAAACAAACAAACAAACAAAATCCCCATCAGTTCATTTTCTTTATGGATTAAAAGAAATAGCAGCAATTACCAAAACTATGAAGGACTCACTAAGCAGTCTAACTTTGGCAGTGGAAGGGTTTCAGGGAGGGTGACTCATAAATGCAAGGGCTGGCTATTGTTCAAAGGAACGTGTAAGTAAAAAAAGTAGCAGAAAGAATTACAGAGAGGCAGATAAAAAGCTGCAGTAAATAAAAAGTTGCCAAGGAAACAATGATATTACACCCTAGAAGAAAATCAAAAGATAAAACTTCTTGGGATAAATTCTTCCAGGAAAAAAACAAAAACATGAAATGTAGTAAGGAAATAATTTCGTATTGTGTGATCCCACTACATTCAGAGGAAGAAGATTTACATACCGGGTGAATATATACAGCAGCTTCTAAGAACTCCTTGTTACATCAGCTGTTTCTCCTCTTAGCAATAATTGTGCTAGCTAAACACTTTTAGCAACCATAGTAATTTTATTACTGACTTAGAATCACAAAACAATTTAGGTTGGCAAGAACCTCTGAAAGAGACGAGCTCCTTCTCCAAAGTCAGATCAGCTTGCTCAAGTTTAACAACTCCAGCTGAAATTTGAAGATTGTACAACCTCTCTGAGCAACTTGTTCCAGTATTTAACCACTCTCATACAGAATGTTATGCAAATGGCATTTCTGGCCATACTGGTATGGAGAGCTTACACGCAGGACTTTCTGAAGATCAGGTCACTCAGCAGTTGCAAGGACATGTCACAAATCATAAAGAGTTAAAAATCTTCACCAATCTTCATATGGCATCCCACATAGTTTGTAAATTATCTGTTTTGTTCAAACCAGCATAAGTTTTTCAGCCAGCTCTCTAATTCTTCAGAAAGCTGTGGGGGTTTTGTTTGTTGTTTATTTTAAAACTAAATCTCTTACTATGTTTCTCAGATCCATTTGACTTCCATTTCTAGGATAATTGTTTCAATAATACAGCTTTGAAAAAAAAGCATGAATGCCCCATTTATCTCCATATGTGGTAGATTTTATGCCCATAGATAATAACATTTAGTATTAACTCTCCAATTCTCATCAGAACAAGTAAGAAAAAAGAAGGCATGATCAACACATGAAATGACGACGGACAGCCTCTATTGCTATCACAAATAAACTAGTTTAGCAGATAACAGCCTTTTTTTTCTGCCACTCATTCAATGCAAAGTGTAGGAAAGCCTAGTGGGGCATTTAGGCATTTCAAAGAAATGTTTAACTCAAAGAAACAACAATGAGAAATGTATAACTTACTGAAAGGAATCCAAAAAGTCAGAGAGCAGGTATGATCACAATTTAAAAAACAAAGTATAAATCACAAAGGCCAAACACATTTTAACAGTTTTTTTTTTAAAAGTTCATTTTTTTCCTGTTATTGGTCTTTGAATGTTCTTAAATTATTACTGAGAATGTGTTGGGTCCTTAACAATTTTTAAATCTCAGTACTTCAGTTCTGTGAACAGCCCTGCTGTGCACTGGTGACAGCTGGAGAAGGGGAAACATCTTTTACAGGCCTCAAGAAATATTTTACAGTCTGCAATAGTAATGGACAATTTGTTGCATTGTTTTCCATTATCTAAGGGTCATATCTGGCAAATTAAAGAGAGACAGTGTCACTTTACAGAAAAGAAGTTCCAGTCTGAAACAGTACCTTCTCTCTAATAAGTGATATTTGATACCATTTTCATATGCAATGATGTATTGTTTGGTTTTCTAATGATTAATAAGCATAAACACTGGGTATTCAAATCCCTAAAGTTCTTCCAACATTGGTCAGAGAATGACATAGATATTTTGCACAGTTTTCTGTCACGTAAGTCTGCAACAGATTATTTCCAATATTGAATTTCCAGAGGAAAATGTATGGTTTTCATCATTTTGAGTAAGAACTGGCTCAGGCACACTGATGATTTCCAGACTATTCCTTGTCAATATATGTCACAGGGCACTGCTGCTGGGCAAATATAGAATGTTTATAGACTCAGCTATCATTTTCCTAGCTGCCAATATGAAATGAAAATACCTTAAAGGAATTCTTACTTAGTTGAAGTAAAACCAGAAATGATTGGGTTGAAATCAAAGGGATGTTGGGGAATGGGAATTGTGCAGACTATGGTGTCCTCTGCATGACTTTTTTCCACTTGTAGTTGGTGAATGCATTAAGATCTTTTTGTCTTATGACTGAAGGGCTGTGTGAGGAGAGAATGGGAAAATTATATGGCAAAATTAGGCTGCAGCTTAAGAGTGGAGCCAAGCATGAATTCTTACAAGTTGGGTTTTTTCCCATTACATGATCTCCTCATCCTAAGCAAACAGAAATTACTGGTTAGTTGCATACCCAGCCAACCACGGATATGCCTGAAATATGGAGTGATGGTGACAGAGAGTGGAGCCAGAGCACAGTGCTGAAAATGTAGGAGTCAGAAGCATGGCTGCAGTGGTGTCTGAGGCAGAGCTGGTTGTCTGGGTCTGACTCTCATTGTCTGAGATTTGACAGACACGAACACTGCACAGGGAAATCCTAATGGCCGGGGAGTGAAGGGACTTGGTGTCTGGCTTCCCACAGACAAGCCATTCCTCCACAGAGAACTCAAAATACGTGTTTCAGACTGTGATGCATCTTGCATCAATAACAGCCTTGCTGTCAGAGATGTTTCATGCTGCTCACAAGGTGATTTGCAGATTAGGGAAAAAGGTTGTAACAAAACAGCTTTATTCTTTGTAACCATGGAGAGGGATAGATAATACATGTCCATCAACACTTCTTGTATGTATGTTGGCATCTCTGATTAACACCTCTGTCTTTCGGTTTTCTTTCTTTCTTTCACACTAGTTTGGATAGTCTGATTCACTGGTTTCTTTGTAAGCACGGTCTGATGCACGGAGATTACACAGGGGGTTGTTAAAACTCTGCCCACCAGAATGGAAGCTCAATCCAGAGAGAAGTGTTTGTGGGTTAACTGGATACAAGTAATATTAATTGCTGATTGCAATTTCTTCCTCAGGCACCAAGCTGATGATATTATAGTTATAGTCAGTTCCTGAGACCCATGAAGATGATGGTTTTCTTGACAAGTAGCAAAAATGAAACTGAAAATATGTCCAGTAGTTCCAATAAAGACAGATATTCACAGAGGGATATTAAATACCCATAAATAGGTTGAATAATGTTGATAAATAGACTCTCCTCTTTCTGCCTAGATTTTTTAAATTGCTGCTAGTAGGAAAACGAGGAAAAAAAATTTTGTAGAAAAAATCCATAAGGCTTTTGTTAAACAGAAGTCATGTTGATATATCAAAAATATGAATTTTTTAAGTAAAAAAATAAAAATAAGTGAATGTAAAGCTATTAATTTTGTTTTCTTCCTTTTAGTTTGGAAGGGAAAATATATACTTAAGAGGGAGTTAATATTTCTGTAACCAGTTTATTTTACAACTTCTTGGATTTTCCTTTTTCATTCATACCTAGAGAGCTCATCTGCATTAAATTGAACCTCATTCCACTATTCTAAAGTGCACTTTTTTCCTGGTATCACAAAAATAAAGCTGTGGAGGTAGCTGGGGATCAGCTCTAACAAAGTGGTTTTTCCTTTTTTTTTGAGAGCATGGAATGTGTCTGGAAATATATATCTCTTCTTGCTTGTAGCTATACTGAACTGATCACAAATTTCCTGCTCCTAAACATGAACTTAAACCTAACAATCATCTTTGATTTAATAAAGAATATTTCAGCAGTTCAAGACTTGCTGATACAAGGACTCTTTACAGTATATGTAGGTAACCCACCTCTAGATAATTTAGTGCTTTTTAAAATATCGGTTTCATCTCAAAAGTCATGTAACTCTTGCCTCACCTTTCCCCTATCCTTCATTCATGTCTGTATTAACATGTTCTCCAGTTTTTTACCACTTATGACCGTAACTAAACAGTTAATTCAAATTTTAATCATTTCAAACTATAGATGTATCTAAGATGCACCATGGAACCTGAATTTAGTAGGTATAAACTGGTGTTTCATTGAAGTGTAACAATAGTTTACATGAACTGAGAATCTGGCCCATAATCTCTTAATGAATTAGGATAAAAAATGAAAGGACCAAACCCGAAATTTGAAGCTGACTGCGTAACTTTTTGCTAACTTTTAAAGATTGCATACACTCCTACACTGCTTTCCCTATGACGAATAAGAAGGGTCAGCTACAAAGCACTTGTGTATATTTTGAGAAATACATTCCTCTGATAGATTCGGATGACTCCCCAGATGTCAAGAGGCAATGTGTGCTGTCAAGCTGCCCACGCACCAGCCCCTGTGTACATGTAGCAAAGCGTGGCTGGGCTGCTTTTCCCAGGAGGAGGTGCAAGGGATCACAGTCTCTGCTGCTACAGTTTGCAGCCAGGTAATTGAAATTCACCTCACACACCTGTGTAGGTTCAGAGATGAACTGAATAGATGGCTCAGGATTTGTCGTGTATTCATTGACAATTTATGTGTTTCACTATTAGCAAATTACTATGCCCTTTTAGAAAAAGTACAGGTGAGTGGTCCCACATTATCCCCTTCCAGAAGAGATGCTACTATGCCATTTGTTACGTCAGAAAGCAAGGGAGAAGAATAGGACAGCTGAAGACAAAACTCTCTTCTGGGTTCCTTTTGCTCAGACCCATTAAAAACAGGATCAGCGTCTTTCCTTACTTTCTGCTGTCAAGTAGATTTCCTCTTCTGGGCAAAGAAAGAATACAATGACAGCCTTGGCATTAGAGTACTTCAAAGGAGACAAATATCCTTGCTTCATTCTCTACAGTGAAGTTTAAACTGATCGCTTAGTAAAGAATTTAAATGCCTTAGCATAGATTTTCATAGTTTACCGTGGTAGTCATATGTGCTGCACACAGCCACGTATATGAT
>NW_009613003.1:24215-27148 GCF_000690535.1 Cariama cristata | reverse complement strand
TCCTGCTGATACATCCCATAACTCTCAGGAATAAAAACCAAACAAAAATTCAGATCCATTGACATCTGGCACACTCTGCTTTGTTATTCTGAATCAAATGATGTATTGAGCTGTGACGACTTTCAGCAAAATGAAGACTTTACTGATGTCCACAGAAGTTTGATCTCAAGAAGATGAAGCAATGTACTTTGGGTAGAAGTTCTTTATATTCAAAAATATGTAGGACATTTTCCAGAAAAGACAAGACCTATATAGATATTTACTATTTGGACTTACAGCTAGTATACACCTTGGAGAAAAATATGCTCATTTTTACATTACTCTAGAATAAGTAATATCCAAAGAGGTTATTGAAGTTTTCTGGGACTCGGGAAAAGAAAACAAAGAATTATTTGGGAAAAAGCTTCTCTTCACAACTTTTTTAGTTTTATTTGCCTTAAACCTTTTCACTAGTACACAAAGCTGAAAAACCTTTATATACCTCCCCCCCCCCAAAAAAAGGGAAAAATTTTCATATACCCCAACAAAATAATAATATCTTGATCATGATTTTAAAGAAAAGAAATTTGTCCATATGCCTTTTGTACTGCCCAGAACGGGATCCAGCACCAGTGTGGCCTCACTAGTGCTGATTAGAGGGGAAGGATCACCTCCCTTGACCTACTGACAACACTCCTCCTAATGTGGTCCAAGAAGCCACCGACTGCCTTCACTGCAAGGACACATTGCTGGCTCTTGTTCAGTTTGGTGTCCATCAGGACCCTCAGGTCATTTTCCGCAAACCTTCTTTCCAGATGGTTGACCTCTCAGCCTTTACTAGAGCACAGGGTTTTTCCTGCCTAGGTGCAGGACTTGACATTTCTCTTTAACTTAATGAGATTCCTGTCAACCCATTTCTCCAGCCTATTGAGGTCTGAATGGCAGCACAGTCATCTTAGGTATCAGCCACTCCTGCCAGATTTGCATCATCTGCAAATTTGCTATGGGTGCACTCTGTCCCATCACCTTTATCTGTTCTGTCGCTAATGAAGATGCTAAATAGTATTGACCTCAGTATCCAGCCCTGGGGTACACCACCAGTGACTAGCCTCCAGTTGGACTTTGTGTCACTGATCACAATACTCTGAGTCCAGCAGTTCAGCCAATTTTCAGTCCATCCCACTGTCCATTTATGTAGTTCATATAAAATCAGTTTATCTATGAAGATATTATTAGAGACAATGTGAAAAGCCTCACTAAAGATAAAAAATTCACTCTTCCCCTCTTTCCTCTGTTGAGCTAGTAATTTCACTGTAGAAGGCTATCAGGGTGGACAGGAATGATTTGCCTTTCATGAATCAGTGCTGACTACTCTCAATTACCTTCTTGTTCTTAATATGTTTAATGGTTCCCAAGATTAGTTACCTTCCCAGGGATAGAAGTGAGGCTAACCAGCAGTGTAGTCCCCTGTCTCTTCCTTCTTGCCCTTCTTTGAGATAGGGGTGAAATTTTCCTTCCTTCATTCCTCATGAACCTCCTCCAGTTGCCATGACCTTTCAAATATAATCAAGGCTGGCCTTGTAATGAGATCAGCCAGTTTCCTCGGCACTTGAGGGTGCATCCCAACAGGTCCCATCCCCACACCTCCCATGGAAGTTGTAGTGAGGTGAATGTCAATGTCAGCCTCTTCTCCCAAGTAACGTGTGATAGGGCAAGAGGAAACGGCCTCATATTGCACCAGGGCAGGTTTAGATTGGATAGTAGGAAAAAGTTCTTCAATGAAAGGGTTGTCAGGCACTGGAACAGGCTGCCCAGGGAAGTGGTTGAGTCACCATCCCTGAAGGCGTTTAAAAGATGTGTAGATGTGATGCTTAGGGACATGGTTTAGTGGTGGACCTGAGAGTGTTAGGTTTACAGTTGGACCCAATGATCTTTAAGTTCTTTTCCAACCTAAATGACTCTGTGACTTGTGTATGGCCAGTTTGTTTAAGTGCTTCCTACCTTGGTCATCCTGAATGGATGGTAAGTCTTCGTTTTCCTGAATGAAATGTGTGGATTAGTCATACCTCATGTTGAGACAATTCTCTTTAAGACAAAGTGTTATTATTTATTCTTACAGTGGAAACAAAGTATTTAAAATGATAGCTAGTCTATAAGTGCTCATCTCTCTTACTTAAGTCTTAATATCTCCAGATAGGATGCTAGTCAGGTCTTGCTTCTTAAGACTTCATAAACCAGTATATCCATCTAGTTTATCAACTCTTCCCCTTATCAGAAGATTCTCCTTTTCAGAATGTCTGGTGATCAAGAATTGCTTTATTTCAAGAGTGTTTTTCATCTCATCAGTCTGTTGCTTTATTTTCCCTATTTCTTATGTTAAATTAAAACAAAATATTCATATGATAACCGTGACAAAAGGCAAGATCACATTCCAGAATCTATTTTAGAGAGGTTCACATACATATTTTTTGCAATGTCAGGACCCAAATAAATAAGTCAATGCTACACAGAACAGACTTATAAGCACTTAGGATATTTAGAACATAACAGGTTTTGTTCTTATACTTGACGTTGTGTCATTTATCATGACTGCTATTATCAAGTTCTCTATAAAGCTATACATGAATTGTGTGAATTCTAGCCATTAGAATGAAATAGTAACTTATCTATTAAATAATAAAGAAAGGCAAGTTAACCCTTTATAAAATCTGTCTGTATGCTAAGGACCACATATTTGTCCCCTGTTGACTGCAGGATTGAATCACCTGGCTATGAAACAGTCATGAAGAGAGTTGGATAAGACAAACTCAGTAGTTAGACACCCACCACCACCAAACTTCAACAAACACTGGAGTGGAGAGTGAACGTGGTTTATAAAGTTCCTGTAAGAACTCCAAACATTTTTCTTTCTGTAGAACATGGCAATTGTGTCACCTCATCCAGCATGTTGGGGG
>NW_009613003.1:9703-24202 GCF_000690535.1 Cariama cristata | reverse complement strand
GGGGGAAGTGTCGTATATCAGTAATTTGGTTTGGTTTGGTTTGGTTTGGTTTTTTTTCATAAAGGTGCAAACCCTATGTATACAGCATTTGTAAGCAAAATAAATTCATAAGCAATGACTTAAAAACAAAATGCAAATTTCTTGTTTTTTTCTTCGGAAAAATATTTATATTTATATTAAGGTATAACATTCTTAAGAAAACTGTATTTAAAAGGATTTTCCCATTATTTTCCTTCCTATCTACTTGTGCATTCTACCAATGCATAAATCTTGTGATTTTCATATGGATTGCAGGCACCAGGCACTTTAATACTCCCACATCCCTGAAATTAAGATTGGGTCTTTCAGAGTTTCATTTACCAAGGAAGTAAAAGTAACAGCCTAGTAGGGAACACTGCTATCAATTTTTAAATGCTTGTTCTGCTGGAATAATGCTAAGTAGTGGACCTTTTTTTTTTTTCCCCCAGAGATGTTCTGCAGAGGAAGTGCTGAAGCAAAGAAAAGTTGCATGAATGTTTAAAGAAAACCTAGCTTCTGTTGCCACTGGGAAAAACAAGCCAAACTACAGATGTTTAAGGAAGGTCAGTGTGGTGGCGTATATGACAAAATGTAACATGAAAAATGTTCTATATTCATCATGGTCTTTAAAATCTGTGACACTATTCAAAAGAAAACTGTATTGTTTACTCGAAAGAAAATGAAAGATTATTAACTCTCAAGCTCTTATCATGACTCCAACCCTGAACTATTACGTGACCTTTGATAAGTAACTTAATTTCTACATTTGAAAATGAAGACTGTTTTGCTTTTCCAGTATGGAAAATATTTTGAAGACTTTACTACCGTGCTTTGTTGTTTCGTTTTTTTAATTCCATTTTCTGTCTATCCTGTAACAATTTATGTTCTCTAGAATTTTTTCCAGTTCCCAGTAAGAAGTCTTCATTAGGTTGTACTTAATGGTACCCAGATTTTCCTCCAGATTTTTCTCCTCATGTAAGCCTACTGTTTGATTTCAAAGGATGGTAGGCAGGGAGGGTCTATCTATAACGTCCACAAGTTCACTTCCTAACTGCTTCTGTTTCCTCTTCTGAAAGTGAATTTTCCTTTTTGAATAGAGCAACTCATACTCTGAAGAAAGTGAACTGATCTTTTTTTTTTATGATGGAAAACTGAAATGACTGATAAATGTAAAGTATCCTGGCATTAGAACATTGCTGTTTTTATAAAGATCTCTTTGTGTTTCCAGGGTACAGATTGTACATCAAATTAGCAGATGGCTTTCTATATAGGATGGCACAGATGGAGATCTAGATTGTAGGATTTCAGTATATCTGACCTTAGGCATCACTTATTTCATAAAAAGGAAAACTTCCAGAGAATGAAGAACTTGACTACCCATGAAAAATATCATAGACTCTCTTCCAGTGCCTCACTACATTGGCTTTGAGATGCAAATGATGGTTGCAGGGAGAGCTCCAGGTTTGGAAGGATGTGAGGCATTTTCCGTTTCCAGTGAGTTCTTGAGAGTGTGCAGGCACAACTGAGATGTCATGTTTTACTCGTTCTTTTTTTCAAACAGGTGTGTTCCTTGAAGATCTGAAAAGCATACCTTGCTTGCCTTCCAAAATCTCATCGACCTGGCAATTGGTTTATGAAAGGAGGACACACACCAGTATTTTAGTAGACTGTGAATTCAGTTTATACAAGTGAGGTAGCACTGCCTTAAGTAGTCCACACAGGAATCAGAACTCTGCATCACTGAGCTCTTTGCTAGCATAAAGGTGCTGGACAGGGACCCCCCTTTCCTCCAAAGTGACCAACAGAGTAGAAAGAGCCATTGTTGATAGAACTGTGCAAATGTGATGGATTGGAAAACAAGCAGATTTCCTCTTGCTTCATTCCAAAGTATCCTTTTATAGTAAGCATTCATAATTTTTAACTATTCACTTATATATATTCGTAATATATATATTCAGATAGTTCTTGAGTAGCAAGGGCATTAAAACTGTCTCCTTCTTTCAGTGTCCTGAAAGCACAGCTTTCTTCATTTATTGAAATAGTGGTTTATTAATGCGTTGGGAGATAGTTAAAGAGTCTCAGACTGAATTTTCTTTCATGTTTGCTGAAACATTTTGCATTCATACCTGTAATCACAGTAAATAGTCACTCTCTACACAACCGCAGTCTGGAAGCTCAGAGACATGACTGGGCAGGGTAGGTAAATTCACTTTTTGATGGTACTTTGGAAATTCTTCTCTATCAATGCTGATGCTCTTATCCTTGAAAGCTTCCCTGCCACATCTGTGCTTATCCTCCATTTCAGTGAACCTGAAACAAGCCCTGTGGAGTGGAATGGTGCTTACGTAGAATTCTCTATGTACAGTTTTCCAAACCACTCACAATTTCTGTGAGATGAGGAAGGAATGATGTACAGCAAAGTCATTGATAGTAAGCATTGTATAGAAGAGAAGCACTCTAGCTTGGTAAAAGATTGGCTTGACAGATAAATTAGTGATTCTTTTTCACTAGATGAGACTTTATTAGGAAAGGGAGTTACATGAATTAATTTTTTTTTTTCAAACTTCTTTGCCTTTTGCCTTTCCTTTCTTTTCCTTGTTTTAGGGGGAAAAATACAGTATAAGCAGGAAATTTACCGTATTTCAGTCAAATCTTCTGAGACAGGTGTTTGAGACCAAGGGTTCAAGTTTAAAAAACTGTTTAACTGTTAAATATTTTCATCTGAAAGGCATTAGTGCTAAAGAGTTCACTAAATTAGTTTTATCATGAAAAAAGTAGGATGATTACAGTATTAGCTTTTCCTCCATAAATAACAACAATTTACAAGAAATTGATTTTTTTTATTTCCTTTTAAAATAGAATTTGACTGCAGTTTTTCAGCTGACTTTGCTCCTATTTCTGAAACAGAATTGCTTCCAAGCACACTTTTAAAAATAAATTAATGCTTTTAGCTCTGCATATTTAGCTGAATCAGCATAAATATTGCTGAGCTGAAGACACCTTCTATGCCTAGAGGAGCTGAAATCCAGCACTTAATGAAGTCTTCCTTAATCTTTTGGCAAGTGGAGGAATAGTTAAAAGTTTTCCTAAGTTGCTGCCATAGGAAATGGAAAGAGGATATATCTATTACCCTAGCACCATGTTTGTGCCAATACAGTTTAAAATGATCAGTAATACTTTTCATTTTCCAATGTTTATAAGCTGGGTCAAGACAATTCTGCAGAGATGAAAAATCACCATGGAAGTTTCCAAATGAACACCAATCTCTCTGTGACATTTTCAAAGGAAATAAATGATAAGCTCTTTTTGAATGACAAAGGTGAAGAAGAAAAAAAATGCGTAGTTTTTTCCAGTGTCCTGCATTTATCTTGTCACGATTTATTCCTATGAAGCATTCTTATCTAGAAGTAATTGGGAATAAGAAATTTATTACTGCCAACACAAAGCATTCAATAAACTGGGTTGAATTTACTGGGCTTGTAGAAATTTCTTTCTTCCTTTTCTCACATAACTCTACCAATGAAACCCAGTGGCAGGAATCTTTGGGTTTATAGTAAAATCCTAAACTTGTGCATATCCTGAATATGTGTCAGGCAATGATTTGAAAGTTTCATCCTGAGGATGGTCTCAGTAGCCACATCTCAGTACTTAGATCTGGAGACAGCCATTTAGGCACAGTGAACATCAAACCCATCGAAGAGACTAGGATACCCCAGAAGGGATGCACTTCAAAAGTTTGGCTGATTCATTTCATGTTCAAATGAGAGTGTGACTGTGGAAAATTTGATCTAATGTGCGTTATGGATCAATGCTAAAAATTATCCTTTCCCCACTTGATCCACAGTATAAAGTATAACTTTAAATACTGCAGCTGATGAATTTTTGCATCTCACCAGTATGAAGAGTTATCTTTATAGCAAAGAGTAAAATACACATACATAGAAGATTTAAGAGATTAATTTCTGCTCTTATGCATAATTCAGCTAGAATCTAAACTCTCTAATAGTTTCATTCTACCTTCTTTTTCCCTATTTGTCTCAGAATTCATCGTTACTCCATTGTAGTCCAGTAAGTATGGTGTCACCATTGCTTGTCACAGACCATACGTTTTTCATTAACTCAATGATGCAAGGTTTGAGGGCTTGTCAGATCTTTCCTGGATTTGCCTTTACTGTTCTTGAGCTTATTACAGCTTGTTTTAGCTAATGGACCAAACTGTGCAATAGTTAGATGACTTACATCTAAGTTTAACTTTGTGAAATAATCTGATTCTACTGTATAAAAATTACATTGTATACGATAAAGACTTAACAATATCAAGTGATCATTGCCCAACTAAACTTGAGGGTTAACAAGAAAAGACAGTGATCAAACAAGCTGTTTGAAAACACAAAAATGGAACTACAACCAAAGAGAAAGGAACTCTAACAAAAGACCCTGAAGAACTCATGGCACTGAGGGCTCACCCTGACACCTTTCCCCTCGAGAAAGGCTGATGACTGATCTCAGGATGCAGTGATGTACTGGAAGAGTGCTGATCAGCAGAGAAAGGGATAGACACCAGAAAGACTGCATATATTATACTAGTTGTAAGCACAGTATTATTTGAAATAAACTGTAATTGCATCATTCAAACTGAAAGCTTTAACACCACTGTAACCAGAATAATATTATTTCTTTGCCTCATTTTGAAATTATTGTTAATATTTTGATAAGATCTTCAGTAGTATCTTTGTTCCACATATACAGTATCTCTTCACACAAATAGTGCAGGCACTGCTGCAACTGAAATCAGGAAACTTTATCAAGGAATTCACAGCAGCTATCTAAATAATATCTAAATTCTTATTTATGTCTTACAGAAAACTGAGGAGATCATTACTTGAAAAGAAACTGAAACGACTTTATGAAAAGGAAAAGAGAACAGAATTACCCTCAAAACCCATTACTGAAACACTTTGTGAATGTTCTTATTTGGCAAATGATGCACTCCAGTACTTAGGCCAGATATAGTGCAGGCAAGAGGCTAAACATGATCGTCCATGGATGGGACAGTAGAAAACAAGTCTCTGATTATAAAAATTTTATTAACAAGGTTGATTCAGTTTGTGTGAATAATTACGTGTCATTATATGGAAGAAAAAGGCAACGGCAGGGGAGGTTTGTGTAATGGAGTTTCAGGGAGACAAAAAAAGAGAACATTTTCATGGCCCATGTTATCAGTGCTGATTCTTTCCAGCAGACAGGATGAAACCGCTATAGCCTAGATGCAGATGCGCAGAAGTATGTAGGCATCTGCATCTCCACATGCAATGTCCATTTATGATAATTGACACTGGGCACAAAAATGCTTGTGTGGACTTCACCTCTACTGTTTGAACTTGGTTATAAAGCAGAGTTTAGAATGGTGAAATGTAAATGATTTCCTTCTGGTTTTGTGGGGGATCCTGTCAAAAAGAGTTTACTGAATTAGGGTATATTTTGCAGGATCTAGTCAACATGCCAAGCGAGACATTAAAGAAACTAGAACCAAATAAGGAGGAAAAATCTAGAGCTAATAGAGAGATATAAGATCTTCACTCTTAACTCGGAGACTTTTAGATGTCATTAGGACTCAAACCTGAGATTTTTCTTAGAGAAGAAAAATCATTTCCTCAGTGATTTACATTTCATAACCTGCAGTTTGGTAGTATAACTGTTATACTTCACATAGACTCCATAAATGAAAGTATTTGAGCTGTTGAACAGTGTGGGTGGGGAAATAGGGATTTTTTCCAGAATATGGATATTCTCCTGCAGACTTCTCATCAGAAGCTCTGAATAATGCTATCTGGCAAAATTTTTTATTCATTCTTGCATGTTAATGTGAAGCACCACATCTCAGGCTTGCCATTAGCTGTGGAAACTCCAAAAGTTTCATCTGCAGATACCATTAAATTTATTGTTTCCCATGATTATCATTTTCATTTGGTATTTAACAATGGAGAAGCCCCATAGGAAAGCAGAATGCTTTATTCTATAAACAAAAGTTTTAATTTCTGATTATAAAACTGGAAATATAACTGTGATATAGAAGAGAAAAAACAGAAAAAGCAGACATAAAAATACTTGATGTCAACCCATTTGAGCAATAATTTAGGAGTTTTTGGAGGGGGGCTATCTGTCATTTACATGATACTAAGATTTATTGCATCTCTTTCATTCATAACATTCTTACTGTCTTAACCCTCTGGAGATTTTTTCAGAACATGGAAAGCTTCTAGTTGCTGCCTGCTGCAGAAAGGTCTCAAATGATTGAGCTTTCAAGAAACTAAAGAGACCTTTCTTTTGGCTACATATGATATATGTGGAATGCTAACTTATTTGATTATGAACACCTTTGATGAAGAAAGAGGGACTTTGGAGGGCAAATTCTGCTACTCTTATTTATATTTTGCCCTTAAACACACTCCACTAAAACCTACAGATTCACATCCTTAATCAGAGCAATTGTTGAGCAGTGGCACAATAAATCAAATAGACATCAAGTTGGAAGGAAAGTAAATTGAACTGCAGTTATAAATTTACATTGTAAACATTTTACAAGGTATAACTCCTTTTTTGCAGCAGTCTCCTTTTGCTTTATTAGCATGCTATAGAGACTACAAATATATTAATGCATGTTGTTAGTCTTTCATAGAGACCATGTGTGATGTTTTAATAGTGCAAATGACAATCTTGGCATTTAGAGTGTGGTAGGGTTTTTTTTTCACTAAATTACCTTTCTTATTTTGACATTTTGGAGATGGTAGCCATCACAAGGTTACAAAAAAGCCCTAAGAATGTCTTACTGAAGGTTTATTGCAGTTCTACAAATTTTTGTTGAAATGAGAACCGTAAGCCAAGTTCTTCACAGTGTTAAATATATTTTGATACTAGTGATCCTCATTCCAATAAGTTTTACTTATTCGAAACTGGAAATCAGAGCTTCTGTTCAAAATTAGTTGGTAGTCATAACTGGTGGCAGTTTGTTTCTACATTTAATATTTGTATCACCATGTATCACATAGAATCATTATTTCTATGAATAAATGTTTATTAAAGAGTTGCATTTTCCCCTATGTTTTCAATATTGCTCATTAAATATCTGATGCTAAGCCTAAAAGTTGTCACTGTTATCTATATGGAATTTTTCTTTATTATATTTCCAATATGTATATTTTATATAATACTGTGAATGTGTCCAATTTTGCATTGCATATATAAGAACCTTAAAGAATCTTTCTCACTGCTAACAGATATATTTCATGTGTATGGATAGTACTGCTTTAGAACTATTTCAACTACTGGAAGAAAGGCTGAACACATGGATTATTTTTGGAATTAACAAGAGCTGTATTATTCACTTTTGAAAAGGAAGGTTGGCCAAAATTTTTTGCCATTGTTCAATAAATTACACAGTAGAAGCACACACATGGCAAAACAAAACAACCAGAGCTACATAATAATAATAATAGCAGGGTTTACAAATTAATATCAATTTAATTATGAAAATGCACTCACAATCATTTGTTAGATTTAGGTTTTGCTTCTGCAAAGTACTTCAGTTTCAGGCATGTCTCATTGTAAGCACAAAATTATTTCATGAACTGCATATTTATTGAGCTCTACAGAACTCATCAAGTTGTAAAGAAAATAAAGGAATAAATATTAAGCTAAAGGTCAGATGCTATCATAAACTAAAGACATAAGTTATAAACATCTCAACTATAGATAAAATTAATGATAGATATAATCACATTTTCTTTGAAATTTCAGTAATTATGGGTCATTAATTTTTAATGGAAATTTAAATAAGAGATTTAAGGCTTATTTTCAGATTTTTTAATTCAAGCAAATGAATAGAACCATTGAATAAAACTAAAGTTTTTCAATCTTGCATCTCTAAGATGGTGACCATATTTTTTCAGATTAAGTTTTGATGCCTAGTAAATGTTGTACATTTAATCTTTCTTTTGCAAGCTCTATTTGATCAGGAAGAATCATTGGAAATATCCTTTGGGTGTTTGTGAGCTGCTGCATGATCTTGTAGTCAGAAGAATTCCTGCCTAGTTTACAATAGAAACATATTTGGGCAAGATCATATCACAATAGGGAGGATGGTGTAATGCAAATGTGTTAGGTGTATTGCTCTTCTAGCAGTCTTATTTACACATAACTCAAAGTTATTAACAGAAGAAAAATTGATAGGTTCAAGACTTTCTCATTCGCATGGATATTGCCTCATTCAGCCATGTACTGATTTTCACTTCTACTAGATGTTCTGTTAATTTTTCCATCTTCACCAGATAATGATTATTTCGTATTGGACTTGTTATTTCTAATTGGATGCATTGGTTTGGGAGATGGTGATGAAACAGAACTGCAGAACTCCCTCATCTTGTGGAAAACTTTTCTCCTATATTAATTTCAATTTCTGTTTAATTTCTCACGGACATTGTTGAGGTCAATAAATGAACTTTTACCTTCCTTCTCCCCCTGGCATCATTGCTCTTATCACTGCCCCTCCTTTCAAAGCATCTCTGGGTACATGTGTTCAAAGACTGACAGTTTCCATTTTCTTTCATCTAGTTATTTTCTTCACTAATAAAGTGGTGCATCCACCCATTCTTTCTGGTCTACTCAACAGCTGAATGATCCCCTGAAGTCCTAGACAAGCACGTGTATCTTAAAAGATCTCTGAAGATTCCTTAGCCTGAACTGTGAACCAAACAGCAAAAGACGGATAAGCGTTCAAAGGCACCAAAGTGAAGATAAACCTTTTTCATGTCAGTTTCTCTCAATGTATCTGGATAAAAGTATCCAAATGATTTTTATTCAATTCAATATTTATTTCCTCAGAACAATCGTTTAAAAATATATTATTTTTATTTATCATCTTTCTTAAGCCATATCTGTACTAAGGAGATTCCATTGTCTAAATTGCTTTGGCAGAATCATCAGTGGAGATCCAATACATTGAGGTAAAATGGTTACACCACTTCTCCCAAAGACAGAATCAAGCCCAAGGTAGCCTCCTACAAAGTAGAATTTTTCATTCATTGGCATACATTGAGGTAGTAAAAAATCTGGCAGTGTAGACCTTGTCTTAAAAAAGAATTTTTATGTGATGGATGATGTGTTTTCATCATAGTAGGGTACATTGTACACAAATTAAAGATAATAATAAGTGGGATTAATTTTTTTCTCTTATTATGAGTTGATTTAAAAAAAACTGAAATAAATAATAATAAAAAAACCCCACATACACAAAGAAATCAAAGCCTATAATGAGGAAAATATTTGTTTTGGAACATTCTTTCTAAGGTAAAAATTCCTCCCTAGTATTTAACTCTATCTCCATATTTTCTGGAAATCTCACAGTCTGCTTCATGTTCCATTTCCATAGCATATGATCCCCTGTCTCACCTTCCCCCTTCCCTTTCCCATTCTCCTTCCCCTTCCCTTTCTCCCTCCCATTCGTGGAAAAAGGTGCTCCAGCTGAACTATCTTGCAGATCTGTTTTTCCATCCAGGTTATGGTTTCTTTTCTCTTTTACTGCTACTCTCTCTCTCTTTCAAATTCAGCTTTCTGAACATCAAAGTTCTTGTCAATTTGCCAAGTCATGGGCATGAAAATGTCATATGGTGAGCTTTTTTATTGTGTTTCCATTCATTTCCTCTTAAAAGGGAACTGATGGTAGGTGTTCAGAAAAACTTCATTTTTTTTTATTTCTCCTGATCCTTCTAGGACTCCCAACTATTTAAAATCATTCTTTTATGATCTCTTCCTAAATGTCTCACTTACTTGAGGAAGGATACTTATTTCTTTTTTATTAACTGTTTTAAGTTATAAATATGATCCATATCTTTCTGTTTGTATTAGTTTTCAATGCTGCCATATCTAAGTCTAGTCATCAAAAGGCTAACAAAAATAATAATTGACTTGCTTCTCACTATCTCTTTGTACTAAGCAGCTTGTTTCTCTCTAGGATATCTAATTACACATTCAGCTTGATTCTTTTTCTAATGAGATAAATAGAAGTTGCAATCTAATTTCATAGTAGTAGTTTTGTATCAAGATGAACTTCAGAAAATCATGTCCTTTTTTATGTGTTTTAATGTATCTGTTGTTATAAACAAGCATGCAAAATATACTCATCCCTTTTGAAAACTTTAACTAGATTTTTAAAAGGCTAACAAAGATCTAGCATCACCCTGAATTCTCAAAGCTATTAAAACCTAGAATGTTTCATCACATCTGGGACTAGTTAAGATAATTATTTTTCCTTATACTTTTCCCAAAATCATAATTTGATGGGTTTGCCTGAACGTCAATTTGAGTTCAAACAAAATCTCAGATGGAAAAGAAAACCCATACATTTCAAAACTGTATCAATTGGTTTAGAGGAATCCTTGTGATTCAAAATGCTGAAATCTCAGAGACGTATTCTTTTCTGTCTCTGTGAAGGTAGACACAAGGAACAAACTTACTTTACAAAACAGACATTGTCCAGTGAGGCCACAACATTTTTTTGGAGAAAAAAAACAATCAATCAATCAAACAAAAAAACCCACTCCCCACCCCCCAAGACACGACAATTTAATGTTGCTTTAGTAATATTATAAGGTTTTCTGCTGGCAGAAATTTTTAACTATTTTCTAGTAGAATGTGCATTTTTTCCTTTGAATTTCTATATTGGTCATTCCAAATAGCAAACATGAATACAGGATAAAACACCTGCTTTTTTGACTTGGACTTCTATATTAATATGCTTATTAAAAATGTTTAAATATGTTGTCAGTTATGTCTTACCCACACTAACTAGGCAGTAGTGAACACTAAACCAGATTCACACAAAAATAACCTACATAGACATCACTGCCAAACAGAGGAATATGGAAAGAGAATATGGGTATTTGGGGAACCTAAATCAACGCATTCGGACTTCTTAAATGTAGGTCAGAAATCCCAATATTGCTATAATAATACAAATTGGTCAATTTTAAGCTATTCGGTAAATAGGCCTCTCTTCATGACAAAGCTAATATTATCCCCTAGGGACACCAGCATTACTTATTCTCAGCATGTGTTGTAAGTGAAAGGTACCTAAAATTTAGGAAAAAAATGCATGTATTCAATGTCAGTAATTGAATAAGTAGCTTTCCTTTTTCTTTCTTCCATTCAGTAGGATTATTCCAATTTCATGTATAAAGTTGGACTTGCCAAATGATGGAAAAGTTAATGGAGACCTGCGCTAGTAAAAAAATGGAAGCTAATTGACTGTGCAAATCAAAAAGCTAATAGGACATTGCTGTACAAGCAGTTGTGTGTTATGAATTAAAAAAGAAAGAGGAGAGGATTTAGAAAAAAGAATTAATAGAATTACTGAACGTACCCTTGTTGGTTGCTCTCATAAGACAGTCTGAGTGGATTGGGCATTGGTAGTCTGCAGAAGATACGAATAGAGTGGGGAAAAAAATTCACAGATTATGGCAGTGAGAGCCATATAATGTAGGCCCAATAGCAGTTCTGCCACAATTTTCTTGTAGGAGCAGAGTACAGCAATTAAGCTTGCTGTCCTTCAGTTTCCTGGGCATAAATTGGGGAGTAAAGCACTGCCAGCCTTCTAATTTTGTTTGTCTTTTTAGTTAGATTGTGGATTCCTAGCAGGAGCAACTATATTTTAGTAAAGGCTTTGGTTATAGTAAGATTAGCAGGTGTTATACAACTAATTATACTACTAATAAAAATGAAAAATTGAATACTGCTTAAAAACCAGGTTGTCAATGTCATCTTCTTCTATAGGCAAAGATTCTCAAAATTTTGAGGGGAAAAAAAAAAAAAGAAAAAAAGGCTAAACAGACTTTTATTATCTGATAGCAAGTTTCATGGCATCTATCCAGTGATGAAGGAATAGTAAAGCTAATGCAAACTGGGTCGTTTTCAGCCTGCAGTACCAGGGCTTTCAGAGGTCCTGAACCAAGGCATTGGGGAGCTAGGAACCTTGGGAGACCCACCTGTCAGTTTTCAGGGCTCTAAGATTTCTATCAGCCGGTAAACTAAGAAAGGAATACAATAGTGCAACACAAATAGTTTGAGATCTGGAAAGAAGTTTCACACATCCTGTGAAACACCTCAGTTTCAATCAGTTGATTCCAATCATGATGAAAACAGAAGCAATAAAGGAAAAAAAGCAAAAAGGTTGAAGACTATTTCTGACCATCTCTAAAAACAAATCATTGGGGAATCCTCTGTCTTCTGGGCCTAACCTGTCAGTTTTCTAAGAAAAAGAATATGAAAAACTGAAAGACTGAACAAACCTCTGAAATTATTTGACTGGCTTCAGAAAACTATTCATAAAGTCAGATACAATCAGGTATTTATATAGCACTGCTAATCAAGGAAATTTATTATGTAAAGCTTTCTCAACCACCTATTGTTTTCTAACTTCAGCAAGTAAATCAGCCTCGCCCAAGCCATGCAAAGGTGTGGAAGGATTAAGCACATGAACTGGGCTTTGTGGAGGGACTGTAAAGATGCCAGTTAGAAAGCAGTTTTCCATGTAAGTAAAATGTGATGTGTATATTTTATTGAAGGATGTCTTTTGTGATTAGTTGTTCTGAAATTGCATTGAAGGGCAACCATTTTACTGCTATGTTCACAGTAGCAATCAAGCAGATCGGGGGTGGGGGGGGGGGGGAGAGGGGGGAAAATGAAAACCTAGTTTTATGTCAAATAGTCAAAAAAGAACCTTGGCTTTAACTCTCTAAAGTAAGTTAGACCACTCAAGGTCTGACAGTTATAATCTTCTAGGAGAGATTATGATCTTATGCAGCCTGTATCCAAAGTATCTGAATGTATTCCATTTCAAATTGATAACTCCAAGCACCTGTCAAGGCTTCTATACTTAAAGCTAAGTTATACTTCAGTTAAATATATTAAAAATTTCAGACCTGTGTGAGCAAGTTTATGGAAGCAAGAATCATCTGCAAGTGGATGGATTCGTAAAAAATAAGAGTGATCCTAAGCTAACTAGTCAAGCATAAATAGAATAAATGGAGATGAAGACTCCAGTCCTTTAATGTGCAGTCCAAAGCCTATAAAATGAAAATTGAGAACCTCCGTTGTGAGGGGCAGATGGTGCCTTTGGCTCTTTTTCACACCAGATGTGTCTCAGATGAACAAAGGATGAGGTCTTAATTCGTACCTGTGTTCAAAAGTAAAGGACCTTCTTTGCTCTGATTCCAGCCAGTTTCTCTTATCTTTAAAAATAACTTGGAATGAAATACACAATAAATTATATTGCCTAAATAAGAAATAAAATGCATGTTGTATGTGTGCAGTTCATTGTCACGATGTACAGCCTTGTGAAAGATAAACAGAGATGACATTTTTAAAGATTTTTGCTTTGTCTGTTCTCTGGCTTGAACTCCCCTTAAAAGAACTGACATGGTAAAATAAAGCATTCACTATATTTGATCTTAATGAAAAGATTTGTTGGGTTTTTTTTCACTCCTAACTGATGAACAAGAGATGGTAAACCACATTTCTCTTGGTTTTGTTGTTGACTTTGTTAGAAATAATACTTTGTGTTTAAAGTTAAAGATTGTTAAAGTCATTTTGGAAGTAAAACATCCTTAGAGACTGAAGATAAAATGTACTTAGACATATTTACAAAATTAGAATATCATTAACTCTGCTCTAGTCTAGGAACCTCCAATGTCATCTGCATAATAGGGTATTTAAGGACACAGTTACACAGGTAAATAAAATAGGCCCTGACCCATGCTTTAGTCTTAAGTGTAAACAATACTGCTTGAGATCATAAGGCTAAACTCTCTGCCTTTGCTCAACAAAGTAGACTCACTTTTATTGTTCATTGAGAATAGTCTGGTTCACAGTGTCCTCTTGCTTTTAAACTTTTAGAATTGTAAAACAAGAGCAAGAAAAT
The DNA here is from genome assembly GCF_000690535.1 of Cariama cristata. Taxonomy (NCBI): domain Eukaryota; kingdom Metazoa; phylum Chordata; class Aves; order Cariamiformes; family Cariamidae; genus Cariama; species Cariama cristata. Next base: position 10,212 of record NW_009613003.1, on the reverse strand, counting down.
ACCTTTTCATAGATTCATTACATGCAAGGTACAGGAGGTCAAACACCAGCAAGAAGCAAGATAAATTTAATCTGGCTTGGTATAAGCCAAAACCATGGAACAGTGTCAGTTATGTCAAAGAAAAAGAAAAATCTGAATTCCATTTAGCACAATTTTACAAAGTCTTCGATGTTATTTATTCACATACATGTGTAAGTAGTGGTCTGTTTCAGGATTCAGAAATGTTCTCGTGTAAATACTAGTAATTTAGATATTTAATGCCTTTAAAAATTTGAAATAAGGCATATAATTTGCAAATATGTTTGGAGGTGAACACTGAAAGATCAACAGTTGTGAAACTTTTGATTCAAAATGAAATGTTACTGTTTGAGTTTTATACACATTTAGGAATGTCTAATGGACAATATGTACTGTTAGTACTGATGCATCAGAACATGACACTGGCAGACTCTAAAGACTGAAATATTTCATTTCTGGTTAGGTTTAGTTTGGTTTGATTTTAATTTATT
>NW_009613003.1:0-9672 GCF_000690535.1 Cariama cristata | reverse complement strand
ATTTTATTTTATTTTATTTCATTTTATTTTTTGTAAAGTCTGCTACTACAATGTAGTGATTTTGGAAAGAATTTCTCAACTTTTCATAAGGCTGGTAAAGTTTGATCCATTGCTCATCGTGGTCAGACTTGAGAATCCACAGGTATATGACTGGCAGTAGTAACTACAGACATGGTGCATTTTGTTCACTAGAAAGCATTGTGCTAGTATCATTCCTGTACAACAGGTAATTTGCCTTGTTAGTCATTTAAATTCATTTTTCTTTTTGCTGAAGGAAAAAAATCACATGTTAAAGAATGAATTACAAAGAAATTAGCACAGCTACTATAGTTCAACAATTGTTTTTTCAGAGTGAGATTACTTTACCTGTAGGAGTCTAGTTTTAGTGTGGTCCCAATGCATTGACAGAGTGTCAGTTATAACAATTAGTAACTCTGTTTTGCTACATTTCCATAACACAGCCCCTTTAGACTTATCCCTTCTATTCTGCTTTTAATAATGGATTAATTTACTTCATGTTATAATTTAGTGGTTGTATAAAAATAGAATCATAGTATCATAGAATATTTGGAGTCAGAACGGACCCATGAGAATCATTGAGTTCAGGTCCTGGCTCCACACAGGGTGACTTAAAAGTTAAACCATATATCTCAGAGTGTTGTCCAAACACTTCTTGAACACTGACAGGTTTGGGGCCATGATTGCTTTCCTGGGGAGTGTATTCCAGCAAAGAACTTTTAAATCCTTAGAGTTGCTCATCCTAAATTTCTAAAGAAAGACTGAATTTCAAATATATAGTAGCTTCAAATTCAGGTATATTGTGATAAAGTTAAGTGGTTTTTTGTTTCCCCAGTTCGGAGTATATAAAACAAACTGAAAAAACCCGGTGTGAATACGATTTTATACAATGTAAGAGTTTTAAAATGAGAAACACCAGTATACAAGGAATTCTAGAAAATAACACAGAATGTTATTTCTTCTTGTCTTCTTTATGTCTACAATGTTCTAAGTCAATAGTACTGTTACTTTTCAAACCAAGAGTTATTTTTTCCTACTCAGAGGTATTTTCAAAACACTAAAAATTATTTAGACACTAAATTTTATGTTAGCACAACTGAATTTCTGTATATCTGGTCCAAGCCATGTAACAAATGAGCAGCCTGTAAAATACAAATGCTAAGGTACCTTGATCACTCCATAGAACATTATGCTGAAATACCACAAAACTGTGTGACAGAAATCTCTACCTTAGCTCTTACTGTTATAACCGAATGACCAATATTTCAGTGCTCAAGTTTAGTTCCCGGCTTCATTATCCAGGTTATATATCCCTATTCATAAAATCATGTTTCCTGAAGAATGAGGTTATCATGATTTATGTCTTAGTAAGTTAGTATTTTTTGCTACATATTGTCATTAATATCAGTTGAATATGGAGCTTATATGGAGATCTCCTATCATTTGGGACTGCGTACTCTGCAAATCATTCTTCAGACTTGAAAACTTTATGCCTAAAAAGAACACACTGTGGGACTATAATAACATCAAAATATCATCAATGATTATTACAATCTAATTCAGCAATATGTTACTGGACTGGGCTCAAAGCATTTTGAGAAAATTCTCAGAAATGTTAAAAATCTGGGATGTACAAGAAGAAAAGAGTAATGTCTGAGAAATCTATGGAGACATCAAAGAAGAAAACAAGTAATTCTGAGCAAAATAATTTCTTTAGTACTAATTTTGCATATTCTTAAAAATTCCAGTACTGGTTTAAACATCTTCTTAAACAAATATGTGTCATAACATCTAAATAATAACCCACACACAATATGCCTGGAAAGGAGTTTTGTAAGCAGTCAGCTTGAAACTATCCTGACAATACAAACTATGGCTGAACTGGGTGATCTTTTCTTTTTTTAACCTAACTGTCAAAAATCTTTGCTACTAGCCTATACTTGTGGTAAGATATCCTAGGTTTATACAGCTACTGACAATTTCCCCAGGAGATTCCTCTCTTTTGTTCCAGGGTTTTGGTGCATACTGACCTGTTGCTGGACTAATGTCCATTGGAGTCCAAACAAAGGTGAGCAGAAAGGAAGATAATACAACTGTGGTCTTATTAGAAATCCAAATTCAGCTTAAAATACAGCATAATTAGGTTTGTTTTAAAATTGTCTTCCCTATATATGAGTGCCATTGTGGATTTGGGCCTAGGGGCCTTCGACTAACTAGCAAGGTTGATTAGCTACAAATCAGAGAATACTTCACACATCAAACATTAAATCCTTTATATAATTACTGTGAGATTTTGGACCAGCTATACAATTTACTATCGGCAATGTACAGAAAATAATTCCTGGTTCATCTCTGTGAAAATTGAATTTCTGAAGTAGTACTGTTAAGGTTAAAAATACTGTATTCAAATGACTATTATTACATACGCTCTTCATATCTATTTAGTTTGTTAAATGTTTTGTGTTAGCTGAGAAACAATTTGCCATGCAGTGCTGTTTATTTTACTTTTAATATGATGAGTCTTTCTGCCAAAATTCTAATTAGCTCCAACCCATCAGCCACTTCTGAGATTAATTGTACTCCATGTGTCACCGTGTAGGGTTAGGATGATTACTGTAGGACTTAAGCATAATACTCTGTCCCTTCAAGAAAGCACTTACTCAGGAAAGTAAAAAAGAACATGTACTTAAAAGTCATTTATGAGCTAGGGTGTTTTCCACAACAGGTTTTCCATAACTGATGGAAACACTAAAAGTGTAAGTCTGAATTTCAGGGACATTTCAGTCACAGCAGACTTGCCCATGTATCAACTGGTGACACTCAAATGGGTAAGAAACCTGGCCTACATTTCATTGACCCTGGGAACAGAAAAAAGGAAGGCACCAGTGCAATCTCCTGGCGTAAAAGTGGATGTTTTTTTCATTACTGTCAGAACTTCTGTAATCCGAACTCTGCTGCCCTACAGAAATGCTAACAGCCTCAGGAGCTCGCTTAAGACACTACTTGTGAACATCACAAGATGGCACTGTAAATAATATTTAGGAATATAACTGTGTTTTAATTTGATGTTGCCGAGGGAGGCTCTCTGTTCTTGTGCTGCTCAGATCTTCATCATTCCTCATAAATCACCTTTGCAGTCAAGCATAATTTTCAAGGAGACATTGACAGAGTGAATAATGCCTTCCAACACAACCATCAAAACAAACTGTCCCTTCCCAAAGTTCAACAGATATAGGACACCAAAAGTCAGAAATCGGGGTGAAAACTTTGGAGTCAACCTCAACAAAACAATGTAAGAAAGGTGTCACATCCCAGAGATCACAAAGAATTGGTATATGCCTCAAAAAAACCCAATAGTCTAAACTCTACTATTAAAGAAAAATACCACCCATCCTCAAAATCCCAGAATGTAGCTGCTTATTGAAAAGCCTTTGTTTCTTGACTATTCAGCAGACCTTTTGGGTACTATTTTTTATACACATAGGACACATCTGCTGGGCATAGCTGACCCTCTCTTGTATGTGAAGTAGAGCAACGGAATGTGTGCGAGCAGTGCAGGCTCGGCATCTTTCCCCTTAGAGTTATGGATACCCTGAAAGATGAAAAATACTGAGTGTCCTTCTCAGTTCTAGAAGAAATAGCTGGAAAAAGCTGGAGATGGAGAATGATCTCAGAAAACAGAAGAGATACTAAAGCGAGTCTCCCAGAAATTTGCATTTCCAGAGCCTGAGCTAAATAAGGACACTGTTGCTGCGTAAGTACCATTTTTCAAAGGTAATCTTGCACCCCTACTAATGTAGTCACTCTTTCAGCTTCTAATGAGGCTTCTGAGCCACAATTTTCATGCTGTTTCTCTGTGGCATTTGCTGTTCTTTTCACAGCTGATATAGCACGTGTGTAAGAGATGCCCTAGTATTGTCATGTGAGTGAGTGTTATTGTTGTAAGAATCTACGCAGAGCACAAAGAGCCAGAAAAAGCAATGTACCTGCAAACTGACCTTGTGCTACTACATAAAAAGAATTTAACACATTGTTCCTTTTGTCAGAATAGAATTTAATCAGAATTCTTACTCTTTATCAGTCTGTTTAACATTAGTTTTATGTGTCACTTATGTTAGAAGAACCATAGCATGGTATGGTAAATTAACTTAAATTAAATTAAGGAGAGGATCAGCTAGAGTATCACCAAGACAAAGATGCTGATTAATATAATATTTTAAATCAGAAATATTAAATCTTACTGATGACAGTTTTTCAGATGAAATTTGATCATCTTCTAATATGTATGTGCGCACATTCTCACACACATGGATCTGTATGAAAAGGTAGTAAATTTTCCATGAAGTTATGCATTAAAACTTCTGTATTTTTATTTCTATTTGAAGAAAAGAATAAGGTTAGTTGTTTTAAAGAAATTTGCAAGAATACTTCTCACTGATCTGATAACTATTTCTTAGAATTATTTTTTTATTATTTTTCAGCTGAACTCAAGATTATTTCATGGATACACACCAAAACGAACTCCAGAAAAATGTCAACTGTAATACTAGATCACATGGTTTGGCCCACGTATTTCTTTCAAATTATGGTTTAGATGCTGTTTCAGCAAGTTTCTCCTGACTTTGTCAAGACACTCAGCAAGTGAATGAAAGAGCTCAGGATAGCTTATGGCACCATCCATCACCTTTACTAGCCAAGTATCTCTGACAAAAGAATGTCACAGAAACTGATTTAATATCTGGGCAAACCAAATGAGGTAAACAACTGTCCTACACAGCAGACAATCCACACTGTATAAAATATCCTGTTTCCCACTGCAGCTCCACAGACTTGTAACTAGTATTGTTTGAAGCTGTATTCCTTATGTCTTGTCGAAAAAGTGAGTCATTGTTGTGCTGATATGTTCTAAGAATAAACAGACAAATATTAAAATGATAAAAAGCACACTACTTCATTAATAGCAAAAAAGTGAGGCTATCTATTATATGCCCACATATCTTGATTAATGGCTGGAGAATTAGGTTGACTGCTCCATATTGTAAATCTCTGGGGACCAGGATAAGAGCTCTACAGGCATAGATAGCTCCTAATGAGTTTCTGGGTAGGCTACAGAGCCAGGGTTCTGTTTTGGTGTAGGATTAAAGTTTGGGGCAGATATACATAATTCATTGTTAGATCCTGCCAGATACACAGAGCTAGGATGCATGTTCTATATACGGAAGTGTAGAGCTTTCAGCTGTTTTATTGAGCTGATGTCTGGATCTCTGCTGTCATTGTAGTTAGGGTTGTGATAAGACTGAAGAAGGGTTATGATGCTTAGGATTAGGTTTTGGAACCAATAAGTAATATGCACACTTTTCTGGTTTGGCAGGATCAATTAATAACAGCAGCTGAGTGTTGGTTGAACGGTTCCTAATTAGCTGGGGGCAGAAAGGGATGTCCTTGTCATGGTTAGGAGCAGGGCTATGACTGGGGAGACAGTGCTGAAATGTATAAATTATGTTTAGACTCTCCTTGATCCATGCTGTGAAAATAAGAATAGTGCAGTAGACTCATGAATCAGTATCCAGAGTCTACATATGATCCTTCTTAATGAGTCCATTTAAGTAAAACTCAATTTTTGAGTGTATCCCACATAGTCACAAACAAGACTGTTTTTCTTAATTGGTAAAAAACACTTGAGGAAAGTTTTACGAATTCAGCAAACATAAACAGATAAACAGCAAGCAAAAATACATAGTCAAACTAAAAATAAAATAAAATAAAAGAATCAATTACTTTTTTGTGTCCCTTGATAACACATTCAATGCAAGCATCAGAATACACTTTGTGGAAGAATTTTTATGTCCATTTTCACAATCAGGTATTTATTTTTAAACAAAACTACATACTAGATTATGGCATTTAATTTTAGTTGAATATATTGATTCAAAACAGTCTAAGTAAAGTGTCCATGCACATGCAACAGTTATCAATGCTCAAATACAAAATCCTCAAAACTAACCCTAGACCAATAAACTCAGTTATAATCTCATTTCTTACTTCTATTGACTTACAAAAATTAACAAGTCATTTGCAATATTATATTGTTAACTACTGTAAAAAGTAGAATTTGATGATAACCGGTTATAATTTTGTTTTAACAAGACACACATCATTGTACTGGCTAACATTTAAAACAACTATGTGAAATAGTTTTATTTCTAGTTTTAAAATAGAACTATTTAGTCCCTGTCTCCATATTCTATAATATTCTATATTATGAAACTTTACTTGCATGTCTTTAATACCTTTTCAGAGAAAGTTGTAGAAAGAGCTGTCAAGAAACTGAAGCTGAGGCAGGCTTATGCCCAAAAGTGACAATTTGTCAAATAGATTAGAGTAAAAGATGATTATATTGTCCCACAACACTGATCAAGGTTTCAAAAGTTTTTCTATTCCATCTTGTAATGTCATCAAAATCTTTACTAAATCACAGACAAAATAGCGGCTGTAAAGACAGTAGCAATTGAGGTACTACTGAGGATTAAGAAAAACAGTTTTCAAGACCTGTTTTCTTTTATACCCCACAGGAATAACCACTGAAGTTTTGCCTGTTTTCCACCAAGGATACCTCAGTTACTGCTAAATATTTTGTGACAAGGAGGGAAGAGGAAGGGATATTCCCACCATAATATATTTCAAATGGGTAATTTTTGTCCCAGAACAAGAATACTGTGGGATGGATTACTGAGGACTAGTAGAAGACAATCACAGGAACGATTAGCTTACTGTAACCATTGAACAGACAACAGTGTTTTGCATAGTTAGAAATGTTTGAAATTAAAGCCTAGGTATAGACTGTTAGCAAAAATTAAATGATTAAAGTTGGTTTTAGGCAAGACATATCCTCTGAGGCCATCTTGAGTTGATCCAGCTGTTGAAGATATGGAGTAACTATGGTTGTGGTTAGGGATAAAGTTTAAATAGTAAGAGCTGAAGTAAATACTGCTGCTGGATTCTGGCAGACCAAGAAAATAAGTTGATTATTTCCATTTTTCTAATTAGCTTTTGAGCAAGGAGAAATGTCTGCAATGCTTATTACTAAGGATAATATGAACATTGATGCTTTGGCATTAACATTCACGGTTGATTGTTGTGTGAATATTTATGTCCTAGTTCATGATTCCGATCTACTGTTCTTATCAAACCCTATTGTTCTGGCATGATGAGGGGAAAAAAGTTAAAAGACTTTGAACTTTTGCGTTATCCTAATCCTAATTTTAAATAGGGCATTGCAGATGGGATAGACTGCAGCAACAGAAGAGGCAGTTTTAATCCATAGCAAACCCCGACTTTATCCACAGCTCAGTAATTCTCAGTACTTGCCTCAGAACTGCTTTTAGCCAGTTACCACATCTGATCCTGACAGCTCTCCTTCTACTTCTGGTAGACTTCTAAGACCTTCCAAAGTCTTGAATCCCCAAATTATCCTTCATATGGACAACACTCCATTTATCTCCATCAGACCTAAAAATATTAATCAGACTCACCCTCTTGGGATCCAGACACTTCAGTTTCACAGCAGTGACTCACCAGGCTTCTTTGTCTGAGAAAGGCTGACTGGCAGGATGCGCTGAAAAAGATGTTTGGAGTCTCTGGAAAGGACTATGATTCTTCTTCCAAAGAATTTGAGTTGATCAGCTGGAGAAAAGCAGCGTGTGGTAGTTCTGGGACAAACTGGACTGTAAGGAGTGATGATCCTGCAGTTGATTTTTGTGGGAGCAGTTGACACGGACTTGATGAAAAATCCAAGACGTGGACGGAGGTATCAGGATGAAGTTGGAAGGATGAATGTAAAAGAAGGGCAAGAGGAGATGTTGGGGAGAGCCCCATCCAAAAAACAAGGTGTCTGATCTGAGTGGACCTTCCTGGGCAAAGGCTAGGTTGAATATATTTCAGGAGGACTTTGATAGAGATTTTGGTGCAAAAAAAGGAAAGGTTAGATGACTGTGTTTGGTGGGAAAGGACTGAAAGCATGGGACCTGGGGCTCATAGGTTTTAAAGAAAGTACTCACTGGGGAGTCAAGATGAGGAGCCAGACTGGAAAAGGAAAAAAGACCTCATTTTAACAGATAACAGTTAACTATTGAAAGATACCAGCTCCATATCAATTCTGCAGTGCTGCAGAAGACAGCAAATGGTGGTCAGTGAAGCTCTCGTGTGTCAGAACAGACAGAAGCAAGCTGTTGCCCCTTTGCACAAGAGTAAGTTCACAGTTGTTAACTCCAGTCACATCACCTGTTTCTATTGTTATAGTTATTTTTTATTGTTGCTGTATTGTATCAAGAATGAACAGTGAATACTAAGCAGAAAGAAGGAGCAACACTGCATCTGACTGCAAAAGACTGTGTAACTTAGATAACCAAAGATTTCTGATTTTAGTCATCTGCTCTTTGCCCAGAACACAAGACAAACAATTATCTCTTCACTTATATTCTTTAAGTTCTTCTTGAAGAAAAAATGTTAATCAAACTTTTCTGCTACTATTGTATAATCATTTTCGCTTGAAGAAAAAATGTTAATCAAACTTTTCCGCTACTATTTTATAATAATTTTCATCATTGTAACTTTGGAAAAGGAATTGAGCATATTTTTTCCCTCACATTGAGAAAAACCAACGATAAAAACAAAAGCCCCTCAAACAAACAAACAAAAAAAAGAAAAACCAAAGCAGTTTCCAAGAAAAAGAAATAGTTTAGAGACAAAAATTTGTGAAAAGGTGTTGACCTATGTGATCTCAAAACACTAGGCTATTAGCTAATCAGGACTGGAATCTTTCTTGAATACACAAACACAAACTTATTCATTCAACCAATACTGTCAGAGAAGAAGGGAGGTGGAAGGGAGGATTCTGACACTGCAAATTCAGCATTTTGGTTATTAGAATGTGATTTTATGATGCCAAATGGCCACATTGAAGTGTCAGATTTAGATGACATGGAGCAGGAACTTAAACTTAAATCTCCTGTATTCCAGGTGGATCTGGGAATACTGAGGTCTCAGCTGTTGGGTGCAGTTTCTTCTGGGTATTTTGAGAGATCTCACATTCCAATAAGAGTAATGCTGAATCCAAAAACTTCTATATTTTTCACAAAATATATGTCCTGTTTCCAGTCAGCTTCTGTGTTATGAAATTTCAGAAAGCAAACAAGCGCACACCATTGGCAAACCTGTCTTTAAGCACCTGAAAAAATTCTTTCTGAGAACTTGAGCTAAAATTTGATCCCACCTTTGAGGAAAATGAACAGCATCTGTGTTAGTCTGCATTCATAAACAAGCTGTAGTATCAGGAAGAAGTACAGCCCAGGCAGGGAAACCCTGATGCTTTGAAGTCAAACTCACAGGCTGCTACACATCAAAATCATACCTTGATAATAGTACACTTAATAAATAAGCACATTAATACAACACAGACTGTTTAATCCAAGTATTCAAATGCTACTTTTGCAGGAAGGAAGAACAATAATATTCCTAAGTATTAAAGGAAAAGAAGTTATGGGTCTAGAAAATGAACGCACCATCCACCCTAGACTCAGTTACTTACCTGGTTAATTCAACTGAGGGAACTAATATTAACTGGCAATTGTAATACTGTAATACTTTAAAAAACAT
>NW_009613001.1:0-9827 GCF_000690535.1 Cariama cristata | reverse complement strand
GCAGCGCCGCCTGCCGGTCCGCAGCGGTCAGGAGCGGAGGAGCGCACCGAGGAATGCAGGTCTCAGAAGGGAGCTGCCAGGAGGCAGCGGGGGATGCGCTGCGCACCCTTCCCGCCTTCTTTCCGCAACTCCCTCTCCTTCTGCGTTCTCCAGCCTTGCTTCTCCGTTTCTTCTCCATCTTCTTGTTTGTCCCCTTCTCCAGGCAGAACAGCGTATCTAGGCAAATGCACAGGCAGGGCCTTGGCCTGCCTCTTTTCAGAGCTCAGCAAGGTACGCATAGCCACCAAAACAGGAGCCCGATGTCACTCTGTCCCCTTTTTGCTGCTTAACCCTGGCCCAGGTTCCCATCACTCTACTGCATTATGCAGCTCCTATCACTTCCCAATACCCCTGTCTGATAAAAACTACCGGGGCAGGCTGGAGATGTATGCTGCCAGCAGACAACCCCTGCAAATCTGTTTCTCCCCTTCCCTCTTGCCCATTGGAAAGCAGTAAGAGGAAGGAGTTGCCTTCAGTGCATGCTCTGCTGGCTCCCTGTAGCAAGGGGGAAGACAGGACAGGGGGCAATTAGCTCTGCTGGTCCTTCTAGGGAGCGAGTACAAAAGTTAAGCAGCAGCATCTTTGAAATGAAGGAGCTGACAGCATTTTGCTGTCCTAACAACTTTCAGGTCTTGCAATTCTAGAGCAACACTGGAAAGTAAAACAGAGAGTTACCTTGAAGGTTTTCATACTTTATCTCCACCACTGCTGCCGAGAAACCTTTGGGTGTTTGGGAAGTTCACTGGCACTGGCCTACTTGTTGCCACCAATAAAGCAGCAGGATGGTCTTTCGTTAGGAAATGGTGATCAAAGCCACCAAGCTGTAGGACAGTCATTTATATCTGAACCCTCTCCTAAGTTACAATGGCTTCTACCACTCCCCTTTGCCCCCTGCAGTCAGTAACTGCCTTGGAACTTCCTTTCGTGATCCATCTCACTGTAGTGCAGTCCCTAATGTCCCTGTCATGAGAAATAAACCCGTTAACAAATATTTCTAACTAAAGACCCTCAGCTGAAATATGAGACTATCTTTGACAGTGGACTATTTAATTCACAAGCATTTTCAAGGGGTAAAGAAAAAAAATAATTAAAAACTTCCTACCCTGATAAGTTAAAATGCACAGTTACGTACATGTAATAACAATTTCCTTTGATATATCTTTGTATTTTAGAAGATGACCTACAAAGATATATTGACAAAGAATGGTTGGGTCAGGAAAAGAATTCTGCAGAAACTGTTACAAAGCAAACTCCCTTCTCTAAAGAAGTTATTATAGTTTCAGTTGATTACAGACTTAGTATCTGCTTACTGAACCCCAATGTTTATACAGTAAGCAGTCACTGATCTAAAATTATTCCAAAAAACCCAGACTCCCAAACTTACAACAAGGTATTAAGCACTGACAACCTTTTTGCTGCCACTATATTTTGGAATCTGCTTATAAGCAAGCAAGCCTGTAGATACGCAGATATAAAACACCTTACATTTTATATAGTGTGGGACTTACTTCCTCCTACTTAACATTCTGAAAGCTTTTCTATTGTTTAAATATTCACTGTCCTTTGGAAACTTCACAACACATTTTAAATTAAATATTCTTATTATGTCAGTGTTTGTACCAAAAAGTAGGAAATCTATAGTAATACTAAGCTGTTCCACATTGCTTTATCTAAATATCTCAATTACTCATTTGATTTTCATCAGATGGAAATCTAGCCAAAGCAAAAAAGATTTTAATTTATTCTCCATTACTAAAATCAGAGATTTTTCGTAAGTGAAATTTTACTGTATTTCATACACATTGAAAACTACAGTAAGTACAGTATTAAAAAGCAGGAAAGATGTAAGCCATTGCAAACTCTTTGTAACATATTTAAAAATACCTATGCCACATCACTCCTTTTTCATTCAAGAGGCTAATTTTTGATTATAAAATTTTTCATAAAATTCCAAGTCTTTTATGTTTAAGGATGGTTTTACAGTCCTCAATGATTTTGCAAAATGCTCGTGTTTTACAGCAGTTGCTTCAAGTCCATTCTCTTGCAACGCCAACAAAGCAGCCTTTAAAAGAAAAAGAAAGAAAAAAAAAAAAGAACTTGAAGTGCTTATGTTTTAAGTTGCAAAGAAGTTATTGTAAGTATTCTAAAATATTTTACATGAAACAGTTTTAGGTAAAGCATCCGAAAACAGCATTGTATAATTTATGTTTATTTAACAATAGATAAACATCAAGTAAGATTACTGTAACTTTTTCATTCACTTTTTTGTCTGGATTAGACAATATATCCTTGATCACTTATATATTTGGATTTTCTTCCTAGTCTTCTCTCTTTTATACAATTTATCTCCAATACTTACGTATTTCTCAATTTTTTTTCCTCTAGCCTCAACAGTACCTGCTATTTTCTGCTAAAAATGCTGCAGTTCTTTGCAGTACACAGAATACAATTCATCTAGAGAGCTTGGATTAGAAAGCACCATGTGAAACAAAGGGCAGTACAGTTCCTTAACTTCTAGTAAATTATCACAGAAAGCCTTTATTCTTATTTGGCTTTTTTATTTCAAGAATTAACCCTTGATCAATTCCTCTGTTTTACTCATTCTCTTTGTACTTTCATTACAAACTGAAAGCATCTGTACTACAGATGGCTTGGTAACATCTATGAGTTACCTCTCTTTTTCCATTGAAAGGTTTCATTTACAGTTTATTTCACAGATTAACCATGAATATTTCTTACCTCCTTGCACAGATTTTCAATATCCGCTCCAGAGAAGAGGTCTGTTAGGACTGCCACATCTTGTAATGACACATCAGTATCTAATGGAATTTTTTCTGTGCAGATTTTCAAAATGGAAAGCCTTCCCTGTAAGTTGGTGTATATTATAGAACAGAAACAAACAAACCAATAATGAATCCCTCTCCAAAACAGTACCAAATTTGAAATTAGAACTAAGGAAAATCCAGAAGAGTACCAAACCTACATGCGTTTGGTGGAAGAGTGAATAAAATGCTATTAATGGAGATAACCATAAGAGTAAGTATTATCTCATATATTAAAGTCTGTTATTCACAGCTACTCGTTACTTCATGAAAACACAGTGGTTTAGACTGAAGAGTCTGTATTTGGCCTACTTCGGGTCAACTCTTTTTTTTGGGGAAGCTCAGGACAAGTAGCTACCCTATCCTTGGGAACAGGGCACAAGAATGATTCGAAGCAAGGACAGACAACTTGTTATGGTACTTCCTAAACTGCAGCTTGATTTTGTAAATACAGGATTATTCCAGATGTTGTCTATTTTTTATTTGCAATAGTGTAACTACATACACCAGTTAAAATTTTAGTGGTGTTTAAATTACAAATGTAATTATTCCTTTTTAAACTTCTTCATTGTACCTCGAGTTTGGTGACTGATCTTCAGTGAATCATCCCTCAGTTGTTAAATATATTATAGGAATATGCCCCCTTTGCTCTTAAAGTATGCTGGCAATTAATATCTCTCCATTTAAAGCCATGTATGGATTTGTAATACATCACCTTCAGATCTGGAGGTGGAATATAGATCACCTTGTCTAGCCTTCCAGGACGCAATAAGGCATCATCCAACATATCTGGTCTATTTGTTGCAGCAACTACAATGAAATCTTTGTTCAAAGTTTCCTGAAACTCTAGCTGTGTAAGAAATGATATAAACAAATTAGTGCAACATGGTTAAGATAAGTATTATCTAAAGATATTGGTTAACTACTAATCAGAAAAGGGGAAGGGCGAAAAGATGATGTATCTTTACATGTACTTGTTTTCCCTTCAATATTAGTATTTGATTTTTCTTGAGGTAAAAAAATGCCTTGGTGCAGGCCAGATTAGATGACAAGGAAGAAATATAGTAACTATCTGCCTTGATAATACAGACTTCTCTTTGGCCAGATTGTAACAAAGACCTTTTATATGCAAAAATTCGGTATCCTACAATTCTGAAACTATTTTATTCAATATTTCCCAAGAGCGTATCATAATACGAAGACAGAAATTTCCATACAGAAAAGCTAAATATTAAATGTTGTGAACAATTCACTGAGAAGTCCAGCTGCAACTTTTTTTTAGAAATAAGTAACTGATCATAACTGTCCTTGTTTTGTATAAATATGTATGAGAAAGCACTGCAAATGAAGAAGGTGAAATGCTTATAAAAAGTAAGTTCAGGAAGGAACCTGTATAATAGTAAAAATAGCGCACACAGTCTAAAAAATTACCTTAGTGTCAAGCAAGAGGCTTTTTGTAGCAGAAGATGAATACCAACTACTAATGCTCATTAGCCTGTGTGGGTATTTTGTTCAAACAAACTAAGTCTCACTGAGGAACAGTGTATGTAAAAACAGTTAGCAGCCTATATGCAGTACTTTCTAAGAACTAGAAATTATGACAGAGTAGAAAAGCATCTTAAATATTTTTATGCTTGAGGATTTTAAGTTTAAAAACTGTGAACACCAACAACTAGAATTTTTGGAACAACTGGACAGCATTTATCATTCTTCCTATATGGAGAAGGAACATAAATACCTTTCTTTCCTCATCAGTTTGTTCTTGACACTGATCCTCAAGCTGTAGTTTACCTCCTCTTCTTTCTGTGACTTTCAGCCCAATACCATCCAACTCATTGAGAAGAACAGAAAGAAGCCGCTCTGAGACACCATGGCCAGTTTTGCAGTGTGATCGAGATCCCAAGATAGAATCAATCTCATCTAGGAATATTATTGCTGGAGTATTTGCTCTTGCTTGGCAAAAAACCTTTTTTAAAAAAATATTAAGTAAAACATTAATGCATATATTCTATCAGCTAAGGTGAAAACACCTATTTACATATAGTCAGTATTTTACTTAACTTTAAAGATACAGTCATAAAGATTCACAAGAGCTGTTCTGGCTTACGTTTACTACAGGCAAATTCTGCTGCTTATTTAAATTCTTATATGAACTGAAAACAAAAGGGCAGAAATATTTTCAGAGTTAAGAACTGGTATAGTTTTAGGGCTAGATTCTCAGTTTATACTACTGTGAATCTGTAAGCCGTTTCTATTTAATAGTCAGATGAGAGATTTAACTATCATCTTTTCAATACCAAAACTTAGGCCTAACTAATCCTTTACAAAAATCAGGTAAAAATAAACCATAGACTGCACACAAATTAAAAACTCTACCTGAGACAAAATCTTCTCTGAATCTCCAACGTAAGGCGAGAAAAGGTCAGCACCGCTTACAGAGAGAAAGGAACAGTGACAACTTGTGGCCACAGCCTTCACCAGTGTGGTTTTGGCACACCCTGATGGCCCATAGAGAAGAATACCCCTTGGATGAGACAGGCCCATCCTAGCAAATGCCTGAGGAAATTTCATAGGCCACTCAATACTCTGTCAATACATAAAAAAGGGATGAAATTCTTAGTAACAAAACTAGAGTTCATAGGCAATCAATAAAATTGCTAAGCACATTATTTTCTCTCTTTGATACAAACATTAATTTGAAATCAGAGAATACTAATTTGGTCCTCCTTCATACAATGTCCCCCTTCTTAAAATTTCCTCTCCATCTCAACTGGAACAAAAGGCAATCCTTGAGAGATGATACACAAGAGCCATCTCTGGCCACAAATTCAGGAATGGACAAATTATCTGGCCACAAGTGAAGTATTTTTCAGCTATTAAGAAACAAGCTTATTTTCACATGGTATGGAAGATTTCTAACTCACAAATACTGCAATAACTTAATGTAGTATAAAAAAATATTTAAAACAATTTATAATCAGGTAATTTGCAAGAAAATTAATTTCCATAAAGTAGCATACAGAATACCTCAAAGGACATGGTTATTAAAAACTAGCTGCTTATCTAAATTTGTGTTATACGTTACCTGTTTTAACTTTAATTTCACATCTTCAAGACCACCAATTTGCTCCCAAGTGACAGGTTTGCACTCTGTTAGTCCAATTGCACTTCGAAAAGAGGATGGCTGAATTTTTTTAAAAGCTTCTTGGAAATCTGCCATGTTAATCACCATTTCAGCTGAATCCTGAAGAAACCCAGATAAAGCATATTAACAACATTTTTACATAGTAACTTATAATAATGCTGCATTAGTATGCAAAACACTTCACAAAAGGCCAAATGCAACTAATAGAGAAGTAAATTTCTGCCCTAGTAAGCTTAAGCACTGCAGACACAAAGATGTAACACAAAGTAGAATATATTCTCTGTAATAGCAAGTTTTTACACAGGAAAAATCAATTTTAACAGAAATTAACGTTTTAGAGAAAAGTACTGTTTTTCCCTAAATTATAGCTCCATTACATAGTGATCTGCTAAATCAAATGGTTGCTAGTTTCAGGGTTACTATACACCAAATCCTAGAATCTCTCGAATACAAATAAAAATGTTCTAACTTCCATTTTCACAACACACCGGAGAAAGTAAAGCACTTTACCTCAAACAGGCTATAAAACACCATTATTAAACTACAGATGCAGTAACACAACTAAGATGTATTTCACAATGCCACTTGCAGTTCTCAAGGCAAACAGGCTACACACTTACTCATTATTTTCATTTGTCCATTTATTTCTTTCTGGAATACCAGGCTCAAATTATTTTGTTTATTATTTTCATTATTTGTAAGGTATCTGGAAGAGATGGAAGTCCTAGAAATACAATGCTCTATTTTTTTCTACCCTTGAGTGAAGACAAAGGGTTCTACCATCCTCTGTAGATGCTCTGACTCCAGAAATTCTGCAAATATGGCTTTGAATTTCCGTTCAGCAACTCCCGATGAAAAACCAGAGTAAACATATTATCTCACAAAGTCCAAACAGATAGAAAGAGTATTAAGAAACAGATATTACAGGTATGGAATTAGAGAATTGCTAAGAAGTTAAATTTATGCACACTGGGCAGTTGTAGATCTTGTGTCTACAACAAGGTTATATCCAGCCACACAACCCAAATGATAATTGTTATTATTACTAGCAGTTATATATTTATGTGTCAATCTAAACTTTAATTTGCAGTTATTATTAAGAAGTAGAATTCTAAATCACGAATAGCTTCAAAAGAGAGTTTTGGTGGACATCATAGTTTAGTTTGCCAAAAAAGACTAAAATCTCTGCTTTGCACAATCTTAACAAGATAAGGATGAGGGTCAAAACTTTCAGCAAAGCTTTTCATCCAGGAAGGAGAAAACAGTCTTTTCAGGTGAGAACTGAAAGGACTAGTGAAATGGCATATTTACGTTTATAACACACTTGGTGTTTTTTCAGTATTTTAGTTTGTAAATTCTTGTTGAGCTTTTCAAGTAAAAGCAAGTATTAATGGGGAAAAGGTGGTACATACATTAATGACATTCTTCTTGACTAATGTGCAACCGTACCAAAGAGCTGTGGAACACAGCCTGCATAGCAGCTTCCCTGCAGAGTGCTGTAAGGTCAGCTCCAACATACCCAGTTGTCATTTCTGCCAGTTTAACCAAATCAACGTCTGTAGAAATCGGCATGCTAGACGTAAGCAACTGCAGGATGGATCTTCTTTGCTTAAGTGTTGGGTTCCCAATAATAACCTAAACCAAATATAGTAAACAAAAATTTTAAGTAGATATTTTGCTGTATTCCTCTTATTTTATAGACCTAGACAAGCAACTTTGTCTCTGCTTTATGTTGCTTAGTGAAGATTTACACATACTTATATTGCAACTAAAGAATTTCACAAGAAATTTATTACCACCACTATACAATTGACAAATACTTAAAATACCCTTCATTTACACTTACTTGCCAAGTGAAGTGTTTGTATAAACAGTTCTTCCTAAGACACTGTCAGCTAGTGTCCATAAAGTCCTAGTTTAAGGTAATTTCAACATAAGAACACTGAAATAATAATTTCCTTGCATCACAAGGACTGAATTAGATTAATCCAAAAGAAAAAAAATCAGATAAACATTAATACATTATTAAAAACCTGGTAAGATACTGCCATAAAATATATCTCAGCAATCTATAAACCCTGAAAAATAATGAAAACTGTAATTGTGAAAGCATTAAAGAACTTGACTAAATTGGATGACCTAGGAATGCATTTAGCCAGCAAAATAAACAACACAAGCAAAAGCATTGTGCATTGCATAACTGCACGTGGTCGTTCTTCTTTTGACTGTTAGGCTAGCAGAAGTTTTCCAGAGTAGACCTAGCCTCTGTTACTGAAATCTCAACAGAATTTTTGACACAACAGGTTACTAGTTCTCTGTTACAATAAACTTTTAAGGAGAGACACACAAATCTTCAATCTGGGACTTAAATGAGAAAAATCTGTAATGCTAAGCATCTGTAAGAAAACTCTCAAGAACAGGTCCATGTCTTCATATGATAAAGAGGCATAAAGACTCCCCTTATCCATTTTCAAGTATTTAGAGCTCTGAGTTTCCCGAGTAAAATGTGCTCCCTACCTTACCCAAGCTCCAGCAAGCTAAGGAAACAGAACACACATCTGAAGTCTGTAGAATCCCATTATGAAAGATGACCAACAGACATTAAAAAAAAAATTAAAATTACTTTATTAACTACACCCTGTTCCACCTCAAAAAGGAAAGAAAAAAGAGAGTATATAAATAAGAGGGCTTGCTTACCTCTCTATCAAATCTGCCAGGTCTTCTCAGTGCAGAGTCTAAGGCATCAGGCCTGTTTGTTGCTGCTATAATGACCATCTTACCCTCACTACCTACACCATCCAGTAGTGTTAGCAACTGAGCAACAATACGATCTTCTGGAGCACTGTTTGAACTTCCTCGCTTTGGGCATAAAGAGTCAATTTCATCAATAAACAGAATGGTTGGGCCTTCATATGACATTTCTCTGCCCTTTTCAAAGACTCTTCGCAAGTTCTCTTCACCTTCTCCCGGTCTTGAACCATAGAGGGCTGGGCCACTGATGCAAAACAGATACGCACCCAGTTCTTTTGCTACTGCCTTGACCATAAGAGTCTTACCCACACCTGGGGGCCCTATTAATAGCACTCCATTAGGGACAGAAAGCCCTAGCTTCTTAAAAGTTTTTGGAAAGCTGAAAGGCAGATCAATCATTTCTTTCAAAGACTTTTCCACATCATCTAGTCCTGCAACTGAAGCTTTTGCAGTGTCTTCTGATACATGTCTGTACCATTCAACAGTGATGACCTCCTTAATTTTTATGCTTGTTTGTGGGGTTATCAGTCCAGCTTCATCCATCAAAGGGTCTACAGACAGTATCTCAAGATACACCACAGGATTTTCGAGATTTGGGGCAACACTAACAACATAATGAAGTGAAACATAAACATTTCTTAGCAGTTCTCTGATTGTCTCCTGCAAAACCGCTCTGGGAGTCGACTTTTTCAGTGCAGAGGTCTTCACGACCACTTTCACAGTCACCGTTTTTAACCGGCAATACGCCAGAAGCTTCAGCTGGCTGACATTCAGCGTGAGGCCCTTTAAGTCCCTCGCAGTTACACCTGCGGTTCTGCAGGCCAGATCCACCTGCAGGTACCCGTCTGCCAAATCGTGCCTGGGCCACACGGTGCACAAACAGCAGCCGGTAGGCAGAGAGATCCTCAGCGGGGCGCCGATCCTGGCTCCCAGGAAGGAGAGGGTGGCAGGTCCCATCCTGCACCTCTGGGTGCCTTCATCTCCCGGGTCCAGGAGGAGCAGCTTTAAGGCTGCCGCCTCCATGGCGGACCTGCGCGGCGTTCGCTCCGCAAGAGAGGGCAACAACCGCC
>NW_009613000.1:5482-13991 GCF_000690535.1 Cariama cristata | reverse complement strand
CACAATACTCGAGGTGCGGCCTCACCAGCACTGCGAACAAAGGGATGATGACTTCCCTAGTCCTGCTGGCCACACTGTTTCTGATACAGGCCAGGATGCTGTTGGGCTTCTTGGCCACCTGGGCCCCTCGTGTTCAGCCAGCTGTCAATCATCACCCCCAGGTCTTTTTCCACGGGGCAGCTCACCAGCCACTCGTCCCCAAGCCTGTAGTGTTGCATGGAGTTGTTGTGACCGAAGTGCAGGACCCGGTGCTTGGCACGGTTGAACCTCGTACAGTTGGTCTCAGCCTGCCAATCCACTTCTTGGCAGATAGACTGTGTTGCATTCCCAGCTTAACACAGAGAGATGTACGCAACAAGTGTCTTATCCAAGGGCAGTGACGGCTTTTGTCTCAGCCATTAAAAACACCAAAAACACCTACATCCAAAAACAAGATAGGGTGTGGACAGGGTGCAAACTCCCCTGGGTAAGCAGAAGACAGTGGGAATGTTCACTCCCTACAAAGAGTCCTGAATTATGTCTCCTGCAGGCTATGCCCTCAACCTACACACAACACTGAGCCTTCCGATTCAGGCTCCCTCTTGCTTGCAGTCACCTTGGTTCCGACTTTCTAATGTATGGTGGTACAGTCACAAGAGGATATGAGAACTTTTACCTGTGATGTGGTGGTCTGAGCCTTCTTTTTGCCAACACTGGCGTTGAATTTCCCTGTCATGAGGGAGCTGAGCTCAAGTCCTCCATCCGCTGGCGGGTGCCCAATACCCCACGTAACTTTTGCAAGAGGTGTCTGCCTTTGGGGTCGTATTGCAAGGGAAGGGAGTTAACCTGCTGCTGCTGGTCTTGGGGACAGAAAGAGTTTTGGGTGCGTGAACATACGTGAGCACGCGACTTGGGATTACAAGAGATTTTGCATGTAAAGCAGCCAATTAAAATTGTGAAGCAGGCTGAGCAATCCTCTGCCTTCCCTTGCCACATGCTTTTTGCTATGAATTTCTTTCCAAGGCACGTGAGGCATGACTGTTTTTCTACTCTGGGATTCGGTTGCTTCAAAGGCATGATCATACTCACTATAGCTAATGCTACGTCCCTCATCTTTCTCTATTTTGTATCTTAGAACTGACAATACTGGCACACTTTTCTAATGCATACCTTTCCTTATATCCAGAAAATGTGTTTTTCTCTTTCACAGAAATATGTATTATTCTTCTAGGAGATATTCTGCATATATTCCCAATAGTGCCATGACAGACTAAAGCAAATGTCATTCAGCTGGAAACTCATTAAACTTGGGCAGTTTCTTTTTGTCTGGAAAGCACCTGCTATTTTATGTACATCTCATAAAAATTATTTTACTAACCATTAATTTACTGCTGCTGTAAAACTTTTAAACTTACTCTCTTTCACATAGATGTGAAGCACCAGCCCTTGGTTACAGGTAAACATCAAGTAATACCTACAGTAATTATAAATTGTCTCTAAGCCCTGGAATTGATTCTTTTACCTTTCTCTGCAAAGTTTCCTCCTGCTTTTCAATGCCCACCCACATATTCATACATGCATTTGGGGAGCTCAGCAGCAGGATCTGGGCTAATGTCTGTTTTGTTTTATATGCGCATATACACACACACGCGCGCACACACACACAGAGAGAACAATTAATATCTTGGTGAAGAAATGCTTAACAGTTGAAAATGTGGTTTAAATTATGTAGCTTTCTGTTTCATATATCATCCCCATCAGAATGGGCAAAATTTTCAGGCTCTTCTATAGGCAGGTAAATTTGGAGTTTATAGTTACTGACTTCATTTCAACAGAAATACTGTTGTATGGTAATGAAAAAAGATGCCACAAATTTGCAAGATCAAAAAAGGTTGTGGTGTTGGACTCAAATGGCTTAAGATGAAGATGGTGAGAATCCTCGACCCTTCCCCAAAACTGGATCTCATCAGTACTGCTGAAATAATTTGGCAGCAAACTCCTGCTTTCAGGTCACTTTCCAGCCTTCTGGCAGCTGTGTGCTCTCTTCATCCAAACCCATGAAAAAGACCTGTAATTCATTGGCAAGTTTGTTAAATTATTTACATGTGTCACTTGGAGTGTTTGAAAGGTAATGTTACAGACATGCTATTAGCCTAGGTGATAACATAATCCGTAATGCTCAGTATTTCCCATTGTAAAATTTTTCTCTCGATGTTCACAAATTTTTTGTGAAGCTTTAACAGTTTGAACTGAAATTTTCCATTTTGGCTATCTCTCTCAAGTGTACATGGGGGTGGGGAAATGAGCTAAAACTTCTTTGATGAAGACTAAACAATGTCAAAGAACAAAGGAAATGATACCTTCTCCTTTCTTAAAGTTTAGCAGTCTTGTACTTTGAAGAAATTACTTGATATTTAATAGGAGGCTACCTTCATATTAAGTGTTCTTCTGGTCATCTAGGGAGGGTAAAAAACCTGATCTTGGTTAAGATATAAGACCTTTAAAAATACTGTGAAAATTGCAACTGAATTGAGTGAGCACTTGCAAAATTTAAGTGATAATGTTTCATATGTCCACAACATAGTTCACTAGACTTTAAATTACTCTGCTGTATGAAGTACAGTGAGAATATGAACACTGAGAGTTAATTGGTGCTTACAGTGTTGATACGGTTGTACCTCGTCTTTTCCTTTGGAAAGTGGGGGTAATTCCACTGCAGGGATGGATACAAATTAATTTTCATGAACCACTTGTGTTATAGTATTCTATCCCATATTAGAAAAAAAATTAAATAATCATACCCTGCAGCAAATACAGTCCAAGGCAGCAAGAAGAAGGCAGAATGTTGAGTAACTGCTCTGTAAAGGAGCACTGGTCACCCATG
Source organism: Cariama cristata (assembly GCF_000690535.1). Classification (NCBI taxonomy): domain Eukaryota; kingdom Metazoa; phylum Chordata; class Aves; order Cariamiformes; family Cariamidae; genus Cariama; species Cariama cristata. The sequence continues at coordinate 11,128 of NW_009613000.1, read as the reverse complement.
GCTGGTCTGGTGAGCATCCTGTGGAAAACAGTCAGTGGATGTGATGCAATACAGTACCATATACACATACGTGTGTGTGTGTATATATATGTAGGAAGACATAGAAAAAACCAAATTGAGATCAACTTTGCAACCACATTGCCAAATTAAGATTTTTTTGCGTATGTGGATACATATATATACTGCAGAAATGTAGGCAGGTATTGTTTCAAAGAGAAAAATTCCAAAGAGAGAGTAGAATGTTTTTTTTAAAAAAGCCATGTTAATGCTGTTTAAATTTGTCTTCAAAATTACTAACCATGTTAAACTTGGAAAGTTTAACAAAGTTAAACAAAGTTAACTGAAGATTTATTTTCTTGTGGAGATAGAACATGAACAAATTGTGTAACTACTAATAGGTTCTGAATTTCAATCAATTGTCAAATGTTCCTAGGACAGATGCTTCTAATAGTGACAAAGTGAGTGCTCCATTAATTAAAACACACACTTGTGCCCTCACTAGAAAAGTAGTGTTCAAAATATTCCCACTGCTTTACGTTGTCATGCATGCATGCTGACCATTAACATTCATTAGCAATCTGTATTATAAGCAGGGTTCTGCTTTGGGTATAAGATATCTCAGCCGCTATTCCTGGAATTTTTCTGCTGCTCAAGATTTATTCTAAGCCTAAATTTAACATTTCTTTTTTGTGAAAATTCATTTTAGTGTAACATCCAAACTGATAACAGTAACCAAGAATGTGTCTGATTTTAGAACTGGAGTTTTGACAATGTTTGTGCTGGAAGCAAGCTTCTGTTACTCTGGGTTACGCATTACTGATCTTTGTTTTTCTTTTGTGGCTGGAACATAAAGTTCATGAATTGGTAAGGTTTGGAAACACCTGAGTCTTTTCAATTTTTGAGCAAAACATTTTTAGATCAAAAAGGGTTTTTTTTATTTCCACTACTAATAACTCATCAAGAAATTTTTGTTTTATCTTGCAGTTTCAGGTTAAATTAATAAACACTTATTAATGTTGCTTTGATCTTTTGGGGGAGTTAATTTTAGCAAGTAAAAGAAATTGTAAAATGTTGTTATAATCTGAGATGCAACAGTGCACATTCTTTCCATGAATATTTATTTTCTTTAGTATTTTGACTGTCTTGTAATATTGCTCAACATTCAGTGTTTCAGTAATACAGTGTAACATCAGACACAGTTGGAATAGGACTGATAAAAGCTCTAATGTACCGATCTTATTGTTTAACTACCTAAGTATGCATGCTAAATATAGCAAAACTTTTATTTATATTTTTGTACAGTCTTGAAAATTGAAATTCTCAATAGGCAGCCTAAGAGTCCTGGTGACACATGATAAAGCATGGAATGTACCAGTGGAGATCTAAGTTTAGGATGGGGAGAAGCTATATGTCTCATTACATCAACCTTTGCTCTAGTGGAAAAACTGACAATTTGGGGTCCTAATCATGTCATCAAGTTGAAGAGGACTCTTCAAAATGTTTAAATGCTACTCCACTTTGTAAATTAGACTTTTCAACTAAAACCTAGACAGCGTATTAAGTTTCATGTACCTTGTCTCCCACCTAGGCATATTTGAAACACCTGCATGTCTGATAAGGTTTCAGATAATGTGTCAAGTTTTTACAATTTCTACATAAAGAAGAGTTGAAGAATAGAGGAAGGAACTATGCTGCAACTTGACAACTAAGCAGATACTAAAATGTTTCCATTATTGATTTTTGCCACATCAAATTATTTTACAGGATAATTGCACTCTAGACAAGTCATTTGAACCTGGCTTTGTTAGAGAAGAATAAGAAATAGAGACACCAAAAATCTCAAATGAACCTTTCCTTTTGTGACTGCAGCTACCGGTTCCTTTACCTACTCAAGGCCCTGGAACAACCTGTGAAAGGACTATAAAACCCCATACAGAATAAGAGACAGAATTTTCATTATTTAGGTTCAAAATATTTCTTTCACTTGTTTTTTTTTACCCAGTTCCAATTGCATACGTTCGTTTGTTTTGTTCTACCAACTGCTCTTCCAATACCTGTTTTCTGTTTACCTCCCTACTCTCCCTCTTCCACTTGTTTCTTTCTCTTGCTTCACCTCTGGTGGTCATAGCCCTGGCTTAACTCTTCATCATCTCTGTCTTTCTCTAATGCACAATGCGCTCATACAGTCTCTTTGATAAGAAACTAGAAGTGAACATTTAGGTACCGTAATCTATAGGATCTATTTATTTCTTACCAAGTGAAGGAGTTACACATATAAATCCATAATTGATATAAATAACTGCTGTTATGCAACTGTGCACCAGTTTTCCAGACGGGTTGTCCTTTGCAACTCTTACTCAGATGACTCTGATATGGACAGTAAGATAACTGCTCCAGTGCTTTTCTTGGCCTAGGTAAATACAGTTGCATGAAACACAAAGCAGTAGTGCTTTTCAGGGCCTATGATGAGTGAGGAAGCATGAATTTTCTTGCTTACTTAAATCTGGAATTCTTGTCAGTAAGCCCCTAGTCTGCTTTGATTTGTATGATAAAATGGAAGGATACTAAGTGTGCTTTCTGGTTTATTGTTTGAACAGCCAGTGTTTTTTTCTAAAGACACAGCAAAAATAGCTTGTCTAATCCCATCCCATCAGTACAAATAAAATGAATGCAACCTTTGTCTGTTCTGCAGCCCCTGTTCAGAGTTAAGTTTCTGTTGGAATTTCCTAGTTCCTGAATTCAATTTTAGGTGGAACTCTCAATATTAAATGGATTTATTGTTAAAGGTACCAGGATGTGGTGTGTCCAAAACTAATGAAGAACTGCCATCAACAGAAGCAGTGCAGATACCTTGGGAGACAGGTGTTACCGGTCAGTGTGAAATGTGCGGTATTTTGAGGGTATCAGAACACTGTCAACTAACTGGATAAGAACACAGAATGTATTTCAGGTTAATGCTTGCTGGGACTTGCTGGGGTTGGCTGGAAAAGGGAGATTTGGAGAAACGGATCTGCAAGATTCTGGCAAGAGCCACATGGAATTGGTTAATGGGAACGTGCAGAACCTTACCTTAGGCAGTGATGTTCAGTTAAAACTCAAATTGTCAGTGAAAAGGATGTATATTCTGTATATGAGCACTTACAGCCAGCAATAGGATGTGCGTAGCATAGAAATGTTTTTTCAAAATTAGGTGCAAAAGGTAAAGAGTGATTAGAGCAACACGTTAAAAAAAAAAAAGAAGAGGCTTATCTTGTTCTTGTCTTATCTTCACTCAATGCTTCCTCCAGACTGTTCTTAGGGCTTTATCTCAATACCTCTTTTCAGTAGGAGAGATCAGGTCTTTGAAGAAAGCTGGTGTTTGATCTTCAGTGTCATGGTGGAGGCCAAGGCCCTGACTGCAATGTCTCTGTTATTATACCTATAGGTTTTTCTGCTATTAGGCTGAAGTCCCTTCATCTCCCCTCAGTTTATTGGGATGTTCCTTATCTCTGCTATTTTCTACTTTGCTGCTGCTGCCACTAACATCTGTTTGGTCTAGTTCCACGACAGCTAACCAGCTGTAACCATGTAGTCATGCACCCTGTGATCACAAAAGGGATGTTTTATTCTCCACAGCAGCTCACTGGAATTGAGGTGTCTCTATTTCTTAGCTAGCAGGAACATTGTTTTCTCTTCTGTTTTATTGCTGAGGATCTGAGATTCCCACACTGTGCTATAACCCTGTCATGAAATTCTGCAAAGGAGTAGTTTCTGGTTCAGGATGCCTGTAGACCTTCACTGCACTGAAACTTCACAAAAGAGTAGGTCAAGTTATAAAACTGTACATCACAGATATGAGTCTGCATTACACTTACAGTTTTGTCTCATCCCATCCTTACCTTTTGCTTCTAATATTTTGAGTCTAACAGTCCAGGAAAAATGACATGTTAAGAGTTTAAGGTTCAGTAGGTTGTTAATGCCTAGCTTCCTGTAACTCAGTTGGGGCTCTTTTGGAAATGTTGTAGTTTTAATATACTTTGGCAGATCTCTTTCAAAACTTCTTATGGACCTTATAAACAGTGATGAGAGATGAATATTGTTTGGTGTCTTCTGAGAATGTGGTTGGTGTCTGAATGAAAAAGGGAGGATTGAGAAAAGTTTCAAGTAGGAGACTATTATCTGCTTTAAATACAGTCTTCTGCCACTGCTGTGTAATATACAATTTTATATTAAAAAGTGAAACGCTATGTGGAATATAACACATAGTAAAGAACAAAAAATTAGCTATGGGCTGAGGACATAGTAAATGCTTGACTTTGATGACAGTTTTCATGCTTTTGTTGAATATTTTATTTTTATTTTTTTTTCTGAGATCGGTTATGATTGAACTAAACCTACTATATTTAGATCAAGTGTTAATTCCTTGTGTGTAGCAAAACACATAGTCAATATCTGTGTATTAACACATACCTGTCCCATGCTGTCTTAAGGGATGACGGAAAGGACAGGTGCTTCTGAAAACAGCAGGTATGGGTTAAGAACCTAGTGCATACTTCTTTAGGGAAAATATCCTCCAACTTAATATGACTTCTGTTGTTTAATATATATGTTGCTTTTTGTCCTTCTTTAATATAGGTAATGAGAGTGAAAGGATCCATCTTCTCTGCTTAGCATTCATTTTCTAGTCCCTTCAGCAGCATTTGCAGTAGACTGATGGACCATAATAATCACTTTTAGCTGATAAATTCAATCAAAATGATGTTATCAAAATAATTTCTTGAATGATAAATATTCATAGTGATATTTGGAAAAATGAAAATTTGGGAAAGAGGAGATAGATCTAAATGAATTTGAGAGCTTCCAAGGAGTCAAATGTTCAATAGCATTGGTTTATACATTCTCTTCTTTCAATTTTCCCACAGTAATAACATGTTTTTATACAAGGAAGGAAACTGCTGGGCGTGGGGGGGAGAGACGGTACCCTAATGAAAGCATGCATAAAATTCAATTGCTGCTGTTTGGAGAGAGTGAATCAGTGAAATATCTTAGTGCTTACTATGCAATTTGGTGTGATGTAATGGCTGAACTTTCCTATTTAAAAAGAAATAGAAATATTTTTTCCTAGTACCCATTTGTGCTATTCTGTGAAGCAGTAAACCTGGTGACTGGACAGATTTATCAGATCGGTTGAAGCCAAGAGAAGGCTGATCGTCACCTCTGACGACCCTGTCCAGAGTGCAGCTGGAGGGACTAGCAGCATGCCAGCAGCAACTTCTGAGGAAAGAAATGCTTAACATGTCCAAGATAGGATTTTATTACATTTCTACAGCACAGTTGAATGGCTTCTTGCATTTATGACATAACTGTAAAAAGTACAACATGGCCCCAATACTGCTGCATGAAAGGGCATCTACTGGCTCCTGGCAGAGTTACCGACTTCAGCTGTGCTCCACGCAGCCCCTCATCCATCTGGATTGACCAGCTTGTGGAAGGGGATTTAAAGTACATGTTTCCCCACTTGTATGTCTTCTGAGAACCCATAAAAAGCAGAAAGTTACTCAGAGGTACTCAAATACTGGCAAGATCATTGTAATTTTCTTTATTCTGTGTTCTGCAGTTCCCCACGAACGTCAAAGATGGGCACAAGAATCAGAGCAAGGGTTCAGC
>NW_009613000.1:0-5451 GCF_000690535.1 Cariama cristata | reverse complement strand
GTTGTCAACAAATGGGTTTTGGCACTTGTCTTAAATGATGCTGATCTCAGTATATTTAAAAAAAAATAAAAATCAACCCTACCACTTCCTTCAAATAAAAAGAAGAACGTAGGGGGTATGCACATTCTGTGCAGTTCTTCTGCTAATTAGTGGTTTGAAGGAACTGTACATGAAAAGCTCCCCACTGAGCTTACTGAACTTTATGTAACAGCCTTATTATCTGGTATTAGTGTTAAATGTCCATTTTCTCTCATGCTGCCTTACTGGTAGATGAGAATTTAGTGTTTGGGCTTCTTATGTTGGCTTGATTGCACATAGTGCTAAGGGAAGACAAAAATCCTTTTTAAATGAGCTCAGAGAAGGAAAAATCTGTTCTAGTTGGAAAACTGCTTGGGACTATTTTGGAATGTGTTGTTGTGGCTTCAGCAATAGTTAAGTAAAACTACTGTGTAATATTTTAGCTGCCTATGGGACTCTTCAACAAGGAAAACCTATGATATCATTTCTCCCATCTTCCCTGCTGTTTTGGGGAAGGGAGGAAGGAGGTATGGGGTGGAATTATGAGAACAGTCTCCAAGATACACTTTTGTTAGGGTTACAGCTTGAGGATACTTGAGAATTTCTTTGCTTTGATAAATAAGCCTATTGCTTTGTCTGCAACTTTTTACATGCTTTGTGTTCCCCATATATTTACATAGCTTTTGATGTTTATATGTATGGGGGCTGGTTGCTTTAAATATTTAAATTGTTATGAAGCAGACAGCTTTCTTGAATTGTGATTTGCTAATTGAATTGTATGACCAGAATATTTAATGTGAGATAATGTAAATAGTCAGTGCAAGACATGTATAGTAATACGGTAGAAAGTCTGAAAAAGCCGATATGTGCCTATGTTTACTTCCTTTGGATTCTTGTGGAATTTTTGGCATAAGCATTTTGGCATAACAGAAGCTACGAACTATATTTGATAAATCTACTGCAGAAAGCTAACACTGATATCCTGCTGTGTTACTGCATTGTTGGTACATTTGTAATATAAAAGGTCAGTATTTAGTCACTGACTTCAAAGGAGAACCCAAGGAAAAGATAACTTGTGCTTGTTCTGAGCCCTTGTCTTGTTTTGCTAGTACTTGCAACAGAGATGAGGGGTTTCTTACTACGGGAAAGTCAGGAGCATTTTGCACTGTTAAGCACCTACTACTTCTATTCCCAAAGATAATTACAGATTTTTTATTTACACCAAGGAGCTGCCAGCCTGGTTTTCTTGGGTACCACTGGCCATCAGAGCAAATGTTTTCATCCTGGCCTCGTTTATTCTCTTAGCAGACACTGTGATGTACCCTAACATTTTAACTGATTCAGGGTGTGAGTATGAGGCTGCATTTCCTCTGTGCCCTTCCTCACACCCTGAATCAGTTCAAATCTGTTTCTTTGCTTGCTTACTGACAACCTGTGTCTTGTCAGCCCTCGTCCGCAGCTGGCTTGTGACCACCTCTGTGGTCACATAAAGTCAATGCTTCACACAGGCAATTCAGAGCCATCTCCTGACAGTGTTTCACAGGCCTTTTCAGTTACATCTGCTGCTGTGTATATTTTCTGAGGGAGATCTTGAGCCCTGTCAGACTTGAAAAGAAAATCAATTTCACTTATAACTACTAGGAAGATTTAAATCAATTCTGAGAAAGGTCTTCCACTTCTGAAATATTTCCTCCCCATGTCCCGTGCAATGCCTGTATTGCCATAAATTGGCAGTGTGTGCCCTTTGTGACTGTTGCTGTATGCACTTAGCCTCCAGGTAAAGGAGTTGGGGCTATTCTTGACAATTTTCACTATTTACCTCTTCAAGTATCCTTCCAAATTGTCACCATCTTTCTTCAAAGGCATTTCTTTAATCTCACCACTTGTGATTACTTTAGCATCTTCACCTTTTCTTTTCCTCTCTGATGTTGGTCCTCTCAGCTGGACCTGGCTGAATGTGCTCCAGCTTTACCCATCCAGTCCAGGAAATTTCTAGTTTAGATGGCAATGTGGCTCTTGAGATTGTTTCAGAAAGGGATTTTTTCTCAGAAGATGTTCACTGTTACCACGGTACAAAAGTACATATTGTCAAGAATTAGAACAAGATTTCTTTGTGATTAATCGTATGCTTGGGAAATGCTTTCTCTCTGTATGCTTGCAGTACACCCTTTAACTTCTTCCCTTCAACCTCTAAAACCTCTGGGAACTGGATACTGAGCAAAATGATGGGATATATGGACTGCCCTAAAGGGTACTTCTACATTTAAAAGTTTCATTGTAAACTTCTGGTGCATAGGTAAACTCATGCAATGAATTTAAGCACATTGTATTTTATACAATAGTCCAGAGCTTGGGAAACAATTCCAGTTTTGGTGATGCAATTATGAGGTCTGAAAGGAACCAGGTATGGTCCTCTGGTCCTGAGATGAGTTTGCACTGCTGGTGTTTGAGAAGAAAACACTCCCTAGATAACTTTACCAGCAAGATTCATGTTAGTCCCTTAACTTAGTTAATTACTTCTCAAAGCTGAACCACAGTTAGTCATATCATCAAAATATTATTTATTTTTCTTTACAAAAAGTCTTTTCCATGATCTAGGAAAGCCAACTTGCATCTTACAACTAAGGTACTGCAATAACTTGCCCTTTGCATTTTAGTTTAAACATGACATTTCTGTTCAATGTGAACTTTCAGTTTCCTTTAACAGTGGAAACAACAGCATCTGATAAAGGTTAACACTTGTCAGTCTGTAAATGAAATCAAGCTCCATTATTATATTATCTATACCTGTGAAAGGGGAAATAATTCACTGTGATTGTTTCCCTCATACATTACCATTACTGTGAATATAGTCCATAAATAGTCTCCATATGGCATCAGATACTTTCACCAATGTTCTGCAATTTGTAAGTCATTTTTCCAGGTGATGTCTATTTTAAAATTATATGCAATTTTCATTATTACATCCACAGTATAGGTACTTCTTTAAATGAACATTTTAAAAGTAAATGGACCATAACCACTTTTATAGATCCTTTTTCTACTGGTATATGTGTTCACTTTTGGACACAAAATAATGGTCTCTCAGACCGGCAGAGGCTTTGACATTGTAAAATATATAAAATTACAGCATTACAATATGACATTTTGGGACACATACCTAAAACAGTAGGCTGAAAGTTAAGGGAGATATGAGCATCTAGATGCAGAGAGGTTTTTCCTCAGCTGTGACTATTATGAGTTCTTCAAGACAGAGACCTCTTAGGCTTAAAATGAACACAGTGCTCCCCAGTCTCCTTCGCTATTGAATTTTGGACTCAAGGAAAGCTAACCTTCAGATCTTTTTCTCTTTTTTTGAGGCTTTTAAAAACTGTTATTTTCTGATGTTTACCTCAAGTAAAGTGATTTTTTTTTTCCACATTTAAAAGTCATACAATGCTGTTCAATGGGAAAAGCTTGATCCCTTAACTTTGAAGATTTCCAGTCTTCCCCATAATCTGCTGTAATTTAAGACCATCAAAACGGAGATTTTAAGAGGCTATTTCTCTTTTATAATATTATCATGGTTTAACCCCAGCTGGCAACTAAGACCCACTCAGCAGCTCGCTCTCTCACCCCTGGTGGAATTGGGGAGAGAATCAGAAGGATAAAAGTGAGAAAACTCATGGGTTGAGATCAAGACAGTTTAATAAGTAAGGCAAAATCTGCACACACAAGCAAAGTAAAACAAGGAATTCATTCACCACTTCCCATGGGCAGGCAGGTGTTCAGCCACCTCCAGGAAAGCAGGGCTCCATCACGTGTAACGGTGACTTGGGAAGGCAAACGCCATCACTCTGAACTTCCCCTCCTCCTTTTTCTTCCCCCAGCTTTATGTGCTGAGCATGACACCATACGGTATGGAATATCCCTTGGGTCAGTTGGGATCAACTGTCCCAGCTGTGTCCCCTCCCAACTCCTTGTGCCCCACCTGGCCTCCTCGCTGGTGGCGTGGGGTGAGGAGCAGAAAAGACCTCAACTCTGTGTAAGCCCTGCTCAGCAATAGCGAAAACATCCCTGAATTATCAACACTGTTTTCAGCACAAATCCAAAACATAGCCCCTTACTAGCTACTATGAAGACTATTAAGTCTACCCCAGCCAAAACCAGCACAAATATTTAATTACTTCTGTTCATCCTGCTCGAATTTGAAATCACTTAAGATAATTTCCTAAGAGTATTTTCAGAAATTTTCATGCCTTAAGATGAAGGCTAATCTGTATACAAAAAGCTGATGCACGCTGTGAGCTGCTGTTCGCTCACTTATCTTCCTTCTGCCTTCTCCATCTTGCAGTGGCCTCCCCAGTGCTCCTGGCAAACTAGAATCAAGTAACCTAAGATGTTAGATTCCTAGAGTGTGCTTAATTTTTCTTTCTTCTCAGGTGAACTGCTTCACATATAGGATGTTTGCTTGTACAAATAATTTTGCAAGATCATTCAGAGAAAGGAAAAAAATCAGTTAAACTAATGAGGGTAAGGTTGGTCAGAGCAAAGCTCTGAAGACAAACAGTAGAAAAGGACTGACTTTTCCAGGTTATCCTAAATGCTGAATTAAGGCTGTACTGCTGTTGCCAAGCTTTTGACATCTTTCAAAATTGTAATGATAAGTTTAAACCCCTACTGGTATCCTTCTGGGGAAAAGCTGTCAATGAAATGTGAGCTACCAACCCAAAATAATACTATATTTTGAAACTGGGAGTTGAGTTAAATTAATGTCACAAATAAAAGACAAATACGATAATTTTTTTTGTAGTTCATTTTTTCAATTGAGCCATTTGTTGCTTAATTACATTTGACTGGTATGCATAAATAGCTTTGCAAGGTTAATACATTATTTTCTAGTAAGTATCTGGACACTTTCTCATTTAAAACTAGTTGGTGTTCTCATAGTGCCCCTTTCCTCTCCCTTCTCCCTCCCCCTGCCATCCAAAACACCCTGGACTGTTGTTCAGAGAGGAAAGGCATCTGTGTACCCACAGGCATCAATAGTAAGCTTCCAGATTTAAAGCCCTGCAATATTGGTGCTCAGCTGATAAATACAAAGCTTCCAGTTTGGTATTTCAGCCCAGGTTGAGAAGACATGCTTTTGCCTTGTTACAGTTTTATTGCAAATTTTAACAGTAGTGATGGAGGAGTAGTAATTTTAAAGACAACCAGCATTTGCCATACAATCACAGAACAGCTGAGGTTGGGCGAGACCAACTACATCACCAGGCCACCCTCCCTGGTCAGAGCAGTGCCAACAAGGCAAGTCAGGACCATGACCAGTTGAGATTTGAGTATCTCCAAGGATGGAGACCCCTGCAACAAAGTGACCTCGTTTGAGCAAGCGTGCTGGGTTTACATCGAGGTTTTGGTGTGTGGGGAGATCTCCCTGTGAGGAGCGGCCGGGGC
>NW_009612999.1:1771-2079 GCF_000690535.1 Cariama cristata | reverse complement strand
CCCTCCTTTCCTTTAATGAGAAGAGGCAAACGAGGCCAGCGCTTCAGACCTCTGCGTGAAAACTGGCCGGGGCCCAGGTTATTATAAACTGGCTCTTCATCCATTTTTAATGAACCTCTCAGGCTCGAGCTTGGACATTTTAATTCAAAGCATGTCTGCAGCAAGAAAAATCTCCGGTGCGCGCCGCTCCAGATGCACGCCACGGGCCACGGTGACTAAGCACTCACGAGAAGCCGCGCACGCACGCTTTGCACTGATTTTTACTGGCTTTTGGAGAAAAATGCAATAAAAGAATTCTTTCCTATGAC
>NW_009612999.1:284-1706 GCF_000690535.1 Cariama cristata | reverse complement strand
GGGGGATATCGCCGGGGCAAGCTTTAATTAAGGCAGGGGGAAAAGTGTCGTGGGTGGAGAGGTCAAAAAGAGAAAGAGGAGAAGCTGGAGGATCGAGGACGGGGCAAAGGGTTTCATGGATCAATGAGTTTTGCAAGTGCTCAGCTCCTCCCTGAGCTGGGAAGTGGATGAGCATCCCGAAGCTGAAAGGAATAGCTGGTTCTTCTCTGCCTCCAGGGTGGATTTCCATAAAAACACAACACCCCCCCCAAAAAAACCCCCACTAGCCAGGAACACCTGCAAAGTGCCCTGGGGGAATGAGAAAAACGCGTAAAGCAGGTTTTTCCAGTGGGAATTGCCGGTGGGACAGCCTGCGTCCCCTCCATCCTTCATCGCTGCTCTGCTCAAAACAAGGGGTTAACGAAGAGCCGGGGTGGATGAGATTTTCCCCCTGGATACAGAGGGAAAACCAGGGAGGGGAAAAAAAACCCTTTGCAGAAATGTTGACTTCCCCATGGTAACGGCGCCTATTCTTCTTCCCGAAAAGCGGAGCTGCCGGGAAGGGGAAGCGCTGACATCCTTTTCCCTACGATCCCACGAGGTTCTTTGCTCCATCCCCCTATTTCTTTCCAAGCTTCCCTTGGCCACATCCCAGGGCGGCCCCTTCCCCGAGCAAAAACCCTTAGGAAGGGTTTCGGGCCATCGCAGCTCAGATGTTCTCGCTGCAATCAAATCAATTAAATATAGGCACTTTGGAAATGGCTTTAGGTAACCTGGAGCAAGATGGGGACACTGATTTCTAGAGGGGAAAAAAAAAAAATCCCGTTTCATATTTTCTCCAATCAAACTGGAGCAGCTGCTCCCAACCGCGGGGCCAAATCCAAGCGGATCCAAGCCCAGCTCACCTGCACCGCTCCCGGGAGCCTCCGCGTTTGGCGTGGCCTCCGCATCTGTGACCTGGATGTCTGGCAGGGCGCTGGGCTTCAGCACGGACCTGGGAATAAGAAGAAGGATGGGTGCCCCGTTAGCACGCAGCTGCAGCGGGAACGATAACCAGAAGCTCCCCTCCGAGCCCCCACGATGCTGTTTCTGGGATGGGAAGGGGCCGGTTCTCCCTGCGGATCTGGCAGACAACCATCCCTGCGGGGTTGCAGCGTGGGCTATTTGCAACACAAATCCCGAATCTCCTCCTGTCCCGCTCCCAAAACCCCTTTGCGGGGGTCTTATCCCAGCTGCCCCCTTCCCGGGAAGGGATGCTGAGGTCCCAAACAGCTTTTGTGCAAGCTCCGGCACGCAACCTGCACATCCAAACCTGAACCTGCCCCTTTTTTCCCTTTGCAGGCACCTAAAAATCCACGCAAAAACCAGGCAGAGCCCCCCGCCCTGGCCAGGAGAACCCCCGGACTTGGTGCTCCCGGGCACCGGGGGATGAAGCTGCAGCCC
>NW_009612999.1:0-212 GCF_000690535.1 Cariama cristata | reverse complement strand
CTGTGTTAACGTTAAACCCCGGGCTGGGTTCGGAAGGACCGGCTCGTAGGCAAAAGGGGGGGATGTGGGGGGCTTTGCAAAGAGGGGAGGGGGCTTTGCAAAGGGGAACCGCGCTCCTTCATTTCGGGCTTGGCTTCTTCAAGGTGTTGCGTGTTGGGGAAAAAAAGGGACCCAGACAAAGTAGCTGGGGCTGCAACCCCACAAACGCTGCA
>NW_009612998.1:28672-74095 GCF_000690535.1 Cariama cristata | reverse complement strand
CTAGTCATCTATACATATTTTCATGTCTTTGTAGTAGATATATAAAGAGAATATATATATGTATAGTATTTATTGTATATTAGAACTTCTATGAACATCGTAATATCTTTACATACACATACTATTTAAATATTGTTGATGTTTACAAATACTGGTGGCATTACTGAACATGCAAAGCAGTTGTACTAGTTATTTTGGCGAGGGATTGTTTCTTTATCTTGCATTTTGTTACGAATGGGTCTCAGCTGCTCCCTTCCACAATTTTACTCTGAGGCAATAAATAATTCAGTGTGCTAATTTGACAGATGACTCTCCAGGAGCCTCCTACCATTACTAGCACCATTAGACCATAATATGCATGATGGGCATAGACCATTCAGCAAATGTCCTTCACTTGTTTACCCCTAAAGAACTGTGTGCTGCGCAATTAACTAATGAAGCATTATGGGCTTTTTTTCCCCTTCCTTGCTATTTCACTATATCAATGCAGATTGTCTAAAGGCAAAATATATTTTGTTTTCTTTTGACGAATGAGCATTTATGGGAAAGCTCTAGACTTGTCTTATGTTCCACCTCTGTGAATCAAAAGAAAATAGTAAGATGTTAAATAAGGAAATAATTATTATTTAATTTTTCTTTAATGATTTGAGCAACACATGTAAGAAATGCATTGTATGAAGATGGCAGAAAAATATGAAGTTAGGTTCAGTATTATGTCAACTGAGAAACACTGAATACATAGTTCAGGGCTTTATGCCTCCTTTGTTCTGGTTGGACTCTGGAGAGGTACAAGATTCAAAAGCGGATTGTGTTAAAATTGTAAAAAACAAGTATTTATTAAATGACTCAGGGATAAATAATGGTCTTAGAGTATGCATATAAGATGAATACCAGTATTGCACAGTATATTTAAATCCTATATACAGATCAGAGCAGCCAAATTGTATTAAATATGTTTGTTAGAAAGTGAAGAAAACAGGAAGTGTGTAAAGATAGATAATAAAATTAAAGAGAAAACTACAAGTTTCTGTTCCATGGTAGCTATTATTAGAGCCACTCTCAGTACAGGGCAAATGTGGGTATGCACAAAGAAATCCACAAGAGAATCTTCCAAATCGTTACTGGATTTTCCTGTAACACACATGATTAAATGCACCATGAAGGCAATTTTAAAACTGTATTTTCCCTAGTAAAAAAGTCCAGTCTCTTCCAGACTTTCTTTTTTCTTTAATGTCTCCAGTTCCTCACTTGTACACGTCAGTTCTCTATTCTTCTTAACTCTCCTCGCCCTTCCTTTCTATGACGCATCCCCTCTACTTTATTTTGTGTTATAGCCCTTGGTTCGTTCTTAGTTTCTGAGCATGACTCTTTTTTTCCAACATTCTTATTCTGATGTGTGCAGGATTAATGCAGTTATCACTGAGCTGTGTTAGCTGACACGGCTCACCACTATCTACGAAATCTTTGTGCTTGATTGTACATTATACACAGCATCAGTAAAATTTTTCGTAGTAAAGGAGGAAACACAGTTGCAAGCCTGAACAGAATCCTATCATGGGAATTTATTAGTACTATCTAACCTTTTCTTTTCTACGCTTTAGAAGATACTCTGCTTTCTATGGAGACATAATTTTGTGATATTTTCTGAAGTTTTATGGGTTCTATGTTTTTTAAACCAAAAATGTTAGTATTGGAAATTAAATGTGACAACATTCCTATTATTTATTCTGTAAAATAGTTTTAATTTTCTGATTGAATCTGTTTATTTATTCATTCCCATAAGTGACATCAGCTTTTCTGAGCTTATGTGAAAACACACAGCTTCTTGCTGTCCTGAATAAGCTTTGTTTCTGGTCCTATTTCTCAGGCCACGTTCTCCATTTTACACCAAACTGCCATTGGATGAAAAACGTCCTGTCTTGGCTGGTGTGCTATCAGAGTGGAGCAGGGGATATAACCAGGTATACTGGGAAAGCAGAGTGCTGCATAGGAGGATTCAGACTGTTTCAGTTATACAAACTCCCTTCTGCACAGGGTGCAGAGAACCAGTAGAAAAGGTTGTGTACCCTTCCCTCTACCCAGGTTTATCTGCCTATCATTAGCAAAAAATTATGCAAATAGTCTCTGGAGTATCCCAAGCAGATCTGCTCTCCATTTCTTTTGATCTACTAATCTGATCAGTGAGAAGTCATAGAGCCAGAGGAAAGAAGGTGAGGTGGACTCTAGGGAACGAAGCAACCAGTCCCTGGCAACAGGAGGAAAAGGGGCCTCATCCTGCTCCTGAGGATGATCTGGCACACACTTTTAAGGGAGCTGTCATTAAGCAGGATTAGGAAATCACAGTTTGTGATGTGTTCAAGTGCTCTAATAATGAGAACTGTGCAAAAGATAGAAATACATTCCAGTTTTTCCTTACTTACTCCAACTTTTGAATGCATATCTGCACTGATCCTGATTCCTTCTGCTTAATCTTCAAAAACTACTAATTTTCACAGTGTTTGATCGTTTATAGCATTCACAACTATAAATATATCTTCTCTGTTTCTGCAGAAGAAATGTAGCAACAGTCCACTAGAAACACCTATTCTCAGAAACAATGGAGAGGTTTTTTCTGCTGACATAAAGTGCTCATATGGGAGAAATATGTAAATGTTTGCAAGTGCTAGGTATTAATAATATAAGTGATTAGAAAATATGTAAATAAGCACATTCAATAAAATTCCCTATTTCCATATAAAATTACTCTCAAGAGCCTGTGGCCTTGAGTAGCACCTTCAAAAGCCTGTTAAGGTATTATTATGTAATTAAAAAAATAAAAATAAAATATTAAAAAATTAGACATTTTTCTCTTTATAAGAAAAGTTTGCTTCAGTGAAACTTTGCTGCTCTCTAGTAAACAAGCTTATGCTTGAAAGGCAGCATACCGTGGCAGGCAGATAGTAATAAAAAGACATGGGACACAGGGGACTAAGAAAAAAAGCAAACAATTTTCATTGAAAACAAGGTTTATATGGTTGTAGTGTGTGCTTATTGTGCCAAACAATGGTATTAACACCCCCTTAGGCCTCATGGTAAGCACTGGACATGTGGCTTTATAAAAAAGAAACTTCTCTCAACCCACTTTCTCCCAGTGGTGTTTTGTTGGTTCACAGCAAGGGTCTGGCTTCGTGTCCTGATCCCACTTTAAGAGGAAGTCCAGCTCAATTCAATTTGCCTCTCCGCCTTTTAGTAATGAGACAACATGCATGTGAGCAAGCCCCATGATAATGCAGAACAGATGGGCAGATTTTTGTCTAATTAGATTCTGGACAGCTTGTTTGCTTGTTGTAAATGTGCGTATATTTAGAGATTTCACACTTATTACAGAGACAACAGATTAGTCAGAGACAAGGACAGAACGCTTTTAGTTTTTTCTGCTTAGCATAGGTGTAGGTCTACTAAAGAGCTGTTTGATAAAATCTGCAAGTGTAACTAAATTGTTCTTGGCTGTCAAGCTCTTCATGGATCGAAGGTGTGCACTTTGATCTTGGAAGACAGTGCATCATACATGAACTCCTCTTTTTGAATAGACCACTAGTAAAATCAGGGTTTCCCATATTTGTGTCACTTATATTTTGCAATATTTTGCCAATCTGTTTCAATTACTATACAAAGACAATGACTCCGAAGAACATTTCATTAGTCACTCATAGTTATTCTCTTAATACATATTTACCAGTCTATATTTTTTAATGTTTCCAATAGTATCCTTAAAGCATTTTGAAAGTTTGCTAGCAAAGCATTGAAATGTTTCTGGAGGAAAATCATCATTATCTGTGCTGTCACATTGCCTTATGGACAGAGAACACAAAGTGTATTAAATGCAAAATAACACTGCAAGATAAGAAATATAATGTATCCAAGGAAATATATGGTACTGTCATTCCCATTGACCCTAATAAGGTTTCTCTATTTGTTTGTTATTCACCTAGAATACATGTTATATTCACATTAAAAAGTAATTTAAGACAAAGGAAGGTAATTGCTAGTTCTCAATGTACTGTGAGTTTGTATATGCTATACATGAGCTTATTTCCCATTCCTTATGCATCTACAACTGACTTTGGTTTTAAAGTTGAGACTAGAGGAAGACTGCCAGATCTTTCCAGTATTATTAATATATTTAAGAAGAATTCAAAGAATAGTGATGTATAGATGCCCATCATCCTCATGAGTCTTAGAGTATCTCAAATGGATTCATCCTGTTTTCCCTTCACTTCATGGCCTAGACATGCAGAGGTGATGAGATGAGACTAGCCACCTTGATGTAGATATACTGATGACAATCAGCTGTGTGTCTTGTTTTTCACAGGTGTGACTAACTCTACTACAGGGATCTCAGCATCCAGATAGCAACAGCTGATATGACATCCATCACCTTATTTCTGATTAGCTCAGAATTAAGCTGTGTAAAACTGAAGTAATGCTGGTCAGAAGCGAAGGGTTGCTTGAAACAGAAACAGTTTTCCTCCACCATCTCTCTTACTTTTATGTATTAGTATGCTACAATAAGAGAATCGATGCATAAAACTGAATTTTTGTGGAGTTAAGATGTTATCTTCTAGAGATGGAGGTGTCTAAAGTCAGGATCCGTAACATTGAGCCAATGTTCCTACTGTTGGTATGAGGCAACTTTTCAGATTGTTAATGGAGCAGATTCCATTTCCATCAGTTACTGAGTCTGCATCTGTGACCCACCTGGACTGCTGCACTACCACACTACTTTAAAGGTGATAGTTTGCAAAACCCCAAAAAAAGGTGGAGTTAAAAGGATGTTGCATGTTTGGAGCAGAAGACATTTGATTCACTCAGAATTTAGTCATTACTAGGGGCTGTTCCTAAAGTGCTTTGACAAGACCTTCTTGCTGTTAATGACATCATAGTGAAAATAGAAAGAAAATACAGCAAGATTTATTCACTTTTCTAAAATCCAACTTCAAATTACTTATTCTGTATTCTTCCCTACTGACTCTGTAAAGTCACAGAACACTCTTGACATAGGGTTCAGATTTTCACTAGGACTCTGCATCATTAAAGAAAATGTGGTTAGTTTATGCCACTGTTTTATGGAATTAAATACTCACTGGATTTTTCAAGGAGCTAATAACCACTTTTATCTCATTTTCCATGCCAAAAAAAAAAAAAAAAAGTGTTCTAAACGTTTTAAACTCTGCTCCCTAGTATCTACCATTCTTTGTGTTACAGTTCAGAATTTTGTGAAGTGCTTCCTTCGACCAAGATTTTCTGTTTGTTTATCAGAGATAATGACTGGTAGGAAGTAGAAAAGTAGTGCTCCTCTTCCCGTAGCATATGCTGGTTCCAGATATGTGGTTGTCTGCTTACCCTATAATTTATGAGGAAGAGCTGCTTTCTCATATTATGTCAGAAAGTGAGTTTAAAGAAATATTGGTTATAATAGTAGTCTTGCTGAGCCTATTCTTTTCCCATTACTCATTTATTACTGTGGGTCTTCTTCCTGTAAGTGTTCGCTTCCTTCTGAAATGCACATAAGAAATACTCTCTCACATGATCTTTTTGTTGCCTCCTAGCTCCATAGTTCTGTCTTCATAAGCCCAAAGTCTTGCTCAGGAAATTCTGTTAAAACATTTCAGTAGAAGGAAGGCAAAAAAGATGACAATGCCAACCTACGTCGATGGCTGTTGAGCACCTGTCACTTTGGGTAAGGCTAGCAAACATGGGGTTTTTTTCAAAGAAACAATTTTCGGAAAGTAGCAGCTAGATGGCAATACCAGTTTTGTGGTTTTGGTGCAAGTCAGGTGGATAGAGCATCTGAGTCCTGCCAGTTTATTTGCTAACCTCAGAAGGTTTCTGCTTTCCTGACAGTCACAGACTTCCCAGCTCCCTGCCTCCTGACAGCTTGCTCATCCCCCTCTAGCTTGCTCATCCCCTATGCCAAGTATTTTCTGGGTAGGCAGCAAGGAGAGGTTTCTGCATGGCACTTGGATTATGGCTCTTTTCTTGCCCCGACTCTCAGGGTTTCCTCAATGAAGGACATTTACAGACCAGGTGGGCAGGCTGCTTGTTCCCGATCTCCTAAGCCCCGTAACAGACAGCTGGTGAGTCTGCTGAGCACCTTTGGAACAAGCCAAGGGCTTTATGCACAATTTCCAGAGCACTGTAACATAGCTTTTAATCCTAGATTGCAATTTCTTCTTTTAAGGAAAATTCTTCCACCCAGTGGAAATATTGCTTCTCTCACAATTATGCTGTTGCTCTTTATCATTCCAAAAGAGATAGTCTTACTAAAGTACTGAAAGGAAAGACACTCCTCACAACTGAAATCTGATTTCAAATGTATCATAGATTAGACTTGGAAGCTACTCTCAAAAGCAAAAGAGATGGCAAAGACTCATGAACTGTGGAGATGTTAGAGCAGTAAATAGCAAAAAGTACTGCATTTTGTAGTAGTACTGCTAAACAAAGCAGGAACTTTTACTAAACTGTAAAATGTTATTAGATTCCAGACAGAGTTGCTCTAGATTAACTCATAAAGCTGTATTTCACTCAGAATAGATCTGATTTATATACTTGTGTGAATTGTTCAGCTTGAACAGAATCACTCTTGACTTATGACTGAAGTGTATTTTTTAATCACTTTTTTTTTGACTGTACCATCCAAATAACTTTCTAAGCATTTTTCCTTTTTATTTTTTTCATATATTTCAGCTACTACACCTCTTCCTCTAGTGCATTTTGCATTTAATATCGGTTGATTGGGATAGGTCGCATGTGAAACTCTTACGGTACTTTATATACATCCTGATTTTCTGCTTTACCCACATGTGACAAACGGGTTATACTAACTGGCTTCCCAGAATCTAGAGATTTAATTTCATTTGAGCTTTTTATTCCTTTGGGATGGTGTTATCAATGCTTGAGTGACCTGAACATATTGCTTAACATATTCTTAAATTTCAGACTATATTTATGAATTGCTTACTTTTTGTATTACTAAACATTTCAGTCTAAAGCAGTGGGTCGCCAAGTAGTCAGGACACATCCCTTTCTTCCCACTGTAACTGGTCTGGGTCTTTACTAAACCTGATACTAAGTAGGTAACAGGAACCTTGTGCTGCTGTACTTGTTATCATACTGCCTTTGTGGAAGAAAAGCCTAATTCAGGAATGAACACAGCCTAGCTCTGAGCTTGGGCATAATACAAATTGCACCAAGGCAACTCTGTGAGCATGAGCCAAAGGAATCCAAAAATGCTGCAGAGGGGAAGAAATAATCAGGAGCTGAATTATAGGGTCCTTAATGGAGCAGTCTCAGTTACAGCTAATTTCGTACGTGAGAAGGTGTTAAAACTTTGAATGCTTGGGAAACTCTGTACAAACATCACAGTCAATTAATTAACACTAACCAAAAAACAGGTCGTGATACACTGTGAATGATTCCATGTTGTTCCATCACAGAATTAGCCTGGTTCTGATTGGAATATAAATGAGCCCTGGTCTTAACATAAGAAAGCCTGATACAAAATAAACTCATTTACAATGGGAGGCTCTGGAGTTTCTTTTCAAAATAAGCACCCTCATTTTTAACAATCAACACAGTATTTGTCCTCTGGATCCTATAATAATTGAAACCTTGGGAAATACTATAGATTTAGAGGAGCAGAAAGACAAAAGGAAAAGTACAGTATTTGTCGACTCTACCACTAGTGAACAAATAATCAAATATAGAGGGCTGGAAATTGCTTCTGGATGGGGAAGCTTTATATAATTGTATCTTACATTAATCTTATTTTATTTTACTGTTCACAATTAGGAATTTTGCAGCCTTAAACATCTGAAATTAAAACCATGGATGATTTCTTAATTGTGCAACTCTTCGGTACTCGATTAGCATCATTCTCCTTTCCACTAACAACGATGTAATACTGTACTAATGAAAAACAGGACTTCTTTATTTGCTATGGCCTTGGGGTCAATTATCAATTTATCATTGTGTCCTGCAGGTTTAAAATAAAATACTCTGTGCAGTGTAACCGTCGTATGAAATTGACGTTAACTAGATTCTGCAAGTATGGACTTAATAAAAAATACAAAGAGTGCTGCCTAAAAGGGTTCTAGTCCTATAAATTCTATTAGGTTGCCTTTAATATAGGACAGTAGGAAACTGCAAAACTAATTTAAAGAGTTTTATTTTTCTTTTACTATCTTTGTATGTTCTGTATGAGAATAATCAAGAAAGAGCTAAACTAAAAATAGTTTCAGTAGTATTTTAAACATTTCTTATGATTTCAAACTTAGCTTTGGTAATAAAAATGTTGCTGTTGCTCTTAGCAAATGATTAATTTAGTCTCTATCTTATGACTGTAAAATACTGCTATGCATTAATGTATTCATAAGTCAATGAAAAATTACTTAGACACGTGGAGTATTAAAAATGTCCTACTTAAATTAGAGAAGCAGAAAATAACTGATTAGAAATAAAGTTTCTTATTAAAGCAAACACCTGGTTAGGAAGTTCATTTGTAGTTCACTTACTGTAAAAACTCCATCCATGTAAGGTATAACATTGCCCTTTCTTTGTTCAGCTCTGGTCTAGGAAGGTGGATGGACACATGCTACTACAAGGAGTTTGGGAAAAGCAAATGAAAAATCCAGGACATTCCTCATTCCCGTCAATTGGATGCTGCTTCCACAAACAGATATTCCCAGAACTAGGTCTTAGTCTTGTTGGCCAATGCTGAATCTTTATGGGACTTTGCTCTTAACTGTTACATGAAGCCTGGGGCTCCATATTTCAGCACCTATCTTGTTGCTGCCTATCTTCATCCAAAATTTTTCTCATCTTTTCTTGCTCTAGGAAGAAGAACCTGATTTCAGCCCTCTTAAATCTCAGGGTAACTTGCATTTCCTTTTTATTTCACAGGACAGCAGGAAAACCTGATTGTCAACTTAGAGAAGAGTACTAGGGAGTTTGGCTCAGGACTGAACCTTTAGACCTGACTCTATTAGCCATTTCCCTCTGCTTTTTCCTCTTATTGATGAGTCCCTGCCACACAATCCAGCCTGTCTTCCCACACTTCCATAAAATACTCAGGTAGTCATGCTTAGATAGCTGGTGAAATGTCAGCCGTGCTTTACCACCCGTGTGAATATCACCGCCTCTCTTTCCACTGCACACCAAGCCATTTACTGGTGACAGTGCTTTTGTGCGTGAGTCAGGGGTGCTATCCTAACTGCGTCAGAGTTAAAAGACAGAAAGTAATGGGACTTTGTCATGCCTTTCTTTTCCCCTTTCCTATTTTTAACCTTGGAGCCAACTTTAATTAATCCTACTTTCCTCCTACTCTCCTGGGACACTTTTCTGTCCCTCCACTACACTATGGTTAACTCTCAATAAACTCAACAGCAGCCACATGTACAAAGAGGTGGTGGAAGACAGGCAATGCTGAGAAGTAGTTTTTCACACAAGACAGGTTTTCCCACCGTACTTTCATAGATCTAATTCAAGCCTCTTGTGGCAACAAAGGCTTGAAGTGTATATCAATATTTTCATTCCTGAAACTAAACCAGCAAATACCAC
This sequence comes from Cariama cristata, assembly GCF_000690535.1. Lineage (NCBI taxonomy): Eukaryota > Metazoa > Chordata > Aves > Cariamiformes > Cariamidae > Cariama > Cariama cristata. The sequence continues at coordinate 64,498 of NW_009612998.1, read as the reverse complement.
AAAAGGAGAGTAATTTCTCAGCTGGCGCCTTCTTCTATGGCAGCACACAGGGTGGCATGACTGAGATACAGCCTGTTTAATTGATTAGTGCACTTGAGAGAGGGCTGGGTATGGTCCAGTACAGATCATTCTAAACATTGATAAATTACCACCTTTGTGTGAAATGGTTGAGGTGGGACCACTGCCCTTTGACAAACCAGAAAATGAAATGATTACTATTGGATTCTATTGACTTGTCTGGTTAGAGCAGTTGTGCTTCTTCCCAGAGGTTAATTGGACTTGAACTCAAGAAATTAAGAGGTCAGCTGGGGTCACAGTGACAGCAGGCAAACTTTTAACTTACCACTAATAATATTTGTCAGGGAAGGAACATGCTGGAGTTCTTTAGCTATGGTTTTGCTCAAGGATTTGTTACAAAAAACAATTGTTTGTCTACTTTATTATATAAGCTGTAGGTGTATGTGGTAAATATGCTCATTAACATTCTGATTTTCATCAGATACTGTAGCTCAAAGATCAAAAGTATGACTCTAGGCTCAAGACAATTTGTTGTCATAACTTGCATAGATGTATCAATGTGGAACACAAAAATTTCCTTTTAGAAACGTGAAGAAATGCAATGCAAAATGGCCTGAAAAAGATGTCATTGAGTATAGTGTCTTTGGCACAATTTTAAAGTTCTTAATTCTGGGAATTCTCATATTAACTTTTTTATTGTCTTGATTTCATGTGTTTGATTCTTTCTGAATTTTTTAGTGCAGATTAAGAGTAGTTCTAGTAATTCCCTAGTGTTTTGCTGGCAAAAAAAAACATCATTAGTTAGGAGAGGATTGAGCTTTATATTATGTAAGGAGGAAAAAAATCCCAAAATATCTTCTTGGATTTCCTCCTTCTAGTTATTGGAAAGATTGGACCATATGTTCTTCTCTCACATGTTTTCATAGTTTTTAATTAATATCATATTATTCACATATACTTCTACATTGATTTCTCTCACTGTCTGTGTATATATATGGGATATGTCCATATATATACATACACTTCTTTTTCAAAAGACATTATATATTGTTTATATTCCAAGATAAATGAGCAATAATACTGTTTAGTGAAAGGTCAGAATTATACTCTGATGTGATACGCATTTATTTTAGCTTACCAGATTAATGGGCCTGATTTTTTACTTCATCAAATTCATCCTTAGTACAAGAAGAGAAGAGTGTAACTCAGTTTTGTGGCCTTCACATGCTGGAATTTGTAGTGAACTGGAATAGCACTAAGACTTTTGGCTTCCATATGTTCTACATGTAACTGTAGAACACTTTCTTTGTCTATTCAGCTGATCTAGAGAATGAGGGAAAGATTGTGATTGGAACAGTAAGGGAGTATGTTTATTGTCAGAAAAAAATCAAAATTATGATGTACTTGAATACAGATTTCATTGCTTTTAAGTGTGTGGATTAGGTAAATGGCAAGGTATGAAACTGTATTCTGTTGCTTAGAATCTAACATAATACTGTGCCGACTAATTTTTCTGGATATACACATAGTGTAGGCAACGAAACAGTGAGTTGAATCTGGTGCAGTCTGACACCATTCCATTGAGAAAATTGCCCCAGAGACTTTCAGATAATTCTCTGAAGAGACAAAAATGTCATAAGATTAAATTAATTAAGGAAAAGTATGATGCTCACCTGCAGAGATTGCTTTATTGTGTACACAGCCAAGGAGACACCTGCATTTTGAGGGTGGATTAATTTTTTTTTTGTTCTTATAGGAAGGGTTTTTTTCCATGACTGATATAGGCAGACATTACTAAAAACAACAGCAGATGGGGACAAGGCAGATGAAGATGCCAACAAAGAGCCACTCAATTTCCTTCTTTCAACTTAAATATTAAAACATATCCACAGTTTTACTTCGTACATACCTCCAGGAATGTTATAACACAAGGCAGCAGAAGGGAAAAAAAAAAGGCTGAAAAAAAATTATCTGATAACTAGAAAGGTGTAGGTTGAATTTGAACCCTAGTAGTGATTGCTGTGGTACCGATTATAATTGACTTTTCTGGAAAACTAAAGGCACCAGAAGAATTAGACTATTAACACTTGGCCTTTATGTGTTTGCTGCAAAACCTAAGGAAAATATTTGTTTTCAATTAATGGTTTTAATGCCTTTTTCAGCAGAAGTTTTCCCAATGTGAGAAAATAAGGACCTGCAAAACAGATAGAGACAATCAAGTCTGAAGATACTCATTGGAGAGGCAATTGCAGGCTGCTCACATACTCAGACTCGAGTCAATCAAGTGCGGATGAAATGGAACCAACTGATTTGGTGAAAAGACTTTCATGTCTAAATAAAACGTGTATCTATTTCTTCAAGTAGATACACACAGCTTTGCAAGCCACATGCAGGAATTACAAAAACAGAGATAGAAGCAAGAAAAAACTTTTACAAACAAGAGAAAATTTTTACACATTCTGAGATAAGTTCACTTAGAAGCAACATTCTTAGGAAAACATTTTAAAGAAATGACAATAAAACCCCACTTTAAAAGCCTTGCTCATAGACCAGAAGATTGGTTTCCGCACAGAAAAACAAGAGCCTTACTAAATCATTTATAAAGAGGGAATTTTGACATAATTTTCTTCACAGGCACAAAACTAACAAATGATCAGATAATATCGTAATACAGAAAATATTTTTAGTCAGTAAGTAAGTAGCAAATGGATTAATTCTTTGGTTTTTAACATAAAATTTCTTCTGGCACTACTTATGAATTAGAAAACTTGAATTAAAAAATTAAATTTAAAAAGTCTTTGTAACTGCAATAACCCTATTGGAATGGCTAGTAATACTCACGTCATACAATATATCATAAGAAATCATAATGGTGAACATGCAATACGACTTCTGAAGAATCTCTTGTATGGACAGAACCACAAATAAATTATCTGTGTCTTGAATTTTGCCATTCATAATTATGCACCGCTTCTTTAACTAAGAAGGTTTTTTTAAGCTTATTCAATATTCTCAAAGTTTCAGCACCTACTATTTGCCTCTGTTTCTGATGTCATGACACAAAAGTTAATCTTTTCAAAACATCATACGAAGCACCCAACCCAGCACCTGTCTTCTTTGCTCTGAAAGAAGCTTAAAAGGTGTCTTGTATTCTCTCCACAGTATTTATGAGATGATCTGTACACTTCAGTTTTATTTCTAAAGTAGGAAACAGGAATATTCCTCCTTTTTTCCCAATCGGATTATTCACATAGGAAGGTGCCAAACATCAAGAGAAAAAGTTGGCAATATATAGCCTTTTGCTAGCTCTACACAGTAACATTAAATATGAAAAAAAAAGTCTGTTAAAAGGGTTAGTACTCAGTTCCTGAGTTATAACCTTGGTTTTTCTGTGTCTAGAGAAAAATCAGGTTACAGCTACATGGGAAAAAAGTTACAAAAGTATTCTTATTATATCAAATTGTCTCTGTGCCAGCATTTAATGTAATTTACCTTTGGAAAGAAGTAGAGTTCCTTTAACCTAATTTTCTATTTGGGAAGTGCAGTAAGACAGCCCTGCTCTAGCTGGTGCATTAAAGAGTGGAAAAAAATAGTGGAGCAGCAATGAAAGAGAATAAAAAGTACAATTCCTCCATTCAGACAGCATGAGAAATTTTACTGTATTTGGTGCTGGTGTTGCTGGGTCTTACATTTTATTTACGTCTTCAAATGAAAACAATGGCTGAATTAGTTGTTCTTGTATTTTAGGCACTTGGTAAGTCTTGATATTAATAGAAACAAAGCATTTTTGTCACATTTTCTAAGTATTAAGATTTGAAAGTTCCAAGGCCTGCCTATCTGAAATGTGTTCTGTTTTCTTAAAACAAATCCAAAGTTTTACTCTTATATTTTTCTGAATAATATTTTTCTACAGAAATTTGGTTAAGTCTTTAACTTGTCAATGTAAAACAGCATGTTGCATCATATGAATGGCAATTAGTGTCCAAATTATGTCTCCTGATGGCAATCTAGGAGCTAAAATTTGCATACATACAAGAAAAAAAAAAAAACTGTTTGTATGTGGTTTAACCAGTTTTTGCAAATCTTCCTCAAGGAGCAAGAAAAAAATAATTGGCTTTAAGCTTTGTAAAATTCAGTTGTAAAAGTATGTTTGAATTGAAGAAAAATAAAACAATCATAGCAGATTGTGAGTATTCTGCTTATGTATAACAGGGCTTTTTCTGACTGAAACAACATTGCTAGTGATGAATAGCAATGAAATATTTACATCTGTATTTATTTAATGTGACTTCTGCTATTGTCATTTTTAGATAAAAAATAGAAGCCTTTACTGTAAAATAATTTTTCTTCACTCTTTCATGAAGAAGATTGGGAGATATTTTTGAAGAAGTAACTTCCTTATTTCCATCTTTTCCCTTTTTCACATCTCTTTCTAAATCCTTTCACATTCTTTTCTAAATTCCTGTTACCTCAGAATTTCCTGACTGTTGGTCTCATGTTCAGACTCAGGTTTACACATATGAAAATTGGTTTGTTCCACCTTGTTTCACTTTGCCCATTCAGAATAAACATTTCTTACTGCATTTAAGCTAAATGAAATCATTATATCAGGGATTGTGCTGTGAGCGGTGGAAGCATAGTCATAAAGAAAAGCTAAATCAAGATCTTAATCCTGCTATTCTTGTCAGCTCTTTGGATGTCTTTTATAACTTTAACTTTGCAAATCAGGTGTCCAAGTCATAGCTTTAGGATCATTTTCATAGACAAATTCCATTAACACTTATAAGATGTCTGGATACAATAGTGACACATGGGAAAGAAATTACTAAAGTTAATAAATGTATAAATACCCATGGGTCTACTATCCAGCTTAGAGCAGTAAGGACAGGTATCTGTGTTCACCAAACCTATCTATTGCAAATGGTTCATTAAATATCTTTAAATCTAAACTGGGTTTAATAGTACTATATAGAAATTAAAATGCAGCTGTGGTGTCATAAAAATCACTATGAAAGACTACATGCGTGTGCCTATGGTGGGACAGGTTCTCCCAGCACGCTGGTCCTAGCCTAGCCACATGTTCAGTGGTAGAGTATGGGGTTTGCTTTCCTTTGAGAAGCCCAGGACTAGTTGAAGCGTACACAAAGGGCATGCCTGTGCCACATCCTACCACATAGGAAACTGCTTTAACCATTTTGAGTTGATATACGTAGGAAATATCACTTCAGCAATATCATGAATGCCAATGAAATAAGGAGAGAAATAAACCTCATAACTGAGCCCATTCCAATAATGTTGTAGGGTTATTCCTTCATATTGTTCAAGAACAGATTTAAGCATTGATGTTATAATCCCCAATTCAAAAAAAAGGAACAAAAATGAAAGCAGTAAGAGTGTGCTTCTCTTCAAGCACAGATAAAAATCCATGGTTTACTCAAGCGAAAAGACAAACCCTTGCTTAAACGCTTTGATGTAGTCAAGATGTTAGTAACAATTTATAAGGTAAACTTAACAAGATTAAAAATATTCTTATCAGTGAATTTCAATCAGTCTAATAGAGCATATGTAATTGTATAATTTGTCTCAATATTTCAATAATTTCTTTACTGGTTTAGTTGGATAATTTCCCTCTCTACCTAGAGCTAAAATTCAGTATTTGGAGCAGTTATTTTTATAGAGAGAAATAAATATTTTAGTGCCCTTGCATAACATCCATCTGAATGAGTTATTTCTAATCAGGTTTAAAATGTAAAAGCAGTTCAGGCTGAATTTTTTAAAAGTCTCTAGATGGTCGATGTATGTACCATGTGTAATGCAGTTGAACTCCAGCCTGGAGTTGGGCTTCTTATGAGCCTGTGAAATGCTAATATTAAAGACAAAAACACAAGTATGGCTACCCTGATTCAGACCGTAGGTTCAGGTAGTTTAGTAATCTCCAAAACTGGATGGGCAGACCTGGTGTCTATGACAGTAGCTACCAGGTGGCCTTTGGAGGAGGCTGAATGGGGTCTCTGGCACTTGGATGCTTTTCTGTGCTTCTCTGGATTTTGCTAGTTCATAGAGGTGCCTGAGAGTCTATTTGTCTGCTGGAGCATAATAAGGCTGGCTATTTCCCTCTTTTTTGTTTATTCTTAGGCCTGGCTCTAGGACTCTTTTGGAGGTAGACAGAGTAGCAGTCCTTCTTGGTGCTGAATCCCTCTTGTCCCTCCCCATGAAAATCTTTGGCAAAGGAAATTCCTGGCTCTGCTAAGAGGTAGAGCCACGGAACATGGGTTTGTGCATATCTTCTCAAACATTGAGTTCAGTTGAATTTGGAAAGACATTTTTGCAAATTTTCAAACTATCTTTTATTTTCATATTCCCACTTTCCATTATCAAAATACTTTTTGAAAACTACATGGAAAGTGAAAATAGTTTTTGGAATACATTTAGACACTTGTGTTGTTTGAATATCACACTCAGCTTGGACCAAGTTTGATTGATTGCTTGAAGTATGGGTGATAGATTCATATATAGATTCATAAATATCTGAGCAAAGCACTGGTAAAGTTGTTAGACATCAATAAAAGGTAGATGTTATCACCGTTCAAAGTGTTTTCTGAAAGGTTGAACACTCAGTAAACCTCACCAAAAAATTAGTAGGTAGCACTGCAGTGAAAACTTTTCTGAATATCAGGCCACTTTTTAGAAGATTAGTGTACGTTTTGGAAATCTTGGCTTAGAATGCAGGAAATACAAACTGAGTTTACTGATTCAGAGGCGAAGTTTACTCCAGTCTTATCTTTTTAGAAGAAAAATCTCTGGGTTATAAATCCCCCTTCCCCATTGCAAGAAAAGTTGTTACAATCCTTCTGGAAAGGTTATAGACAATTCACTGGCGTTAACGGCTATTCTTCCTGAGAAAGGACATCCACATCTGAATATGATGCATATTCCTGAGTAGACTCTCTAGCAAAATTTGTGGGTTTTAATCCATTCTCACTCTAAGCAGATGTTTATTCTCTTTCCCGTTCCCAAGAGAGATATATTAAAAAATTAAGAGTTATATTAAAAAATTTTCTTATTTTCCAATGGCACTTCAGTACCTTCACGGCAAAGTGTTTCTTGCAATGCTGCCTGTTCCAGTGTCCGCCATACTGTTCCCTTCTCAGAACAGGGACAGGCAGATGGACCTGGCAGGAGGGTCAGGGGATGCTTCTTTTTTGCTCTAAGTCTTCCTCTGGTGCCATGTGCAAGCAGATTTGTGGCATGTCATTTCAATCTGTCAACATCCCCTGAGTGCTACTCAGTCAGTCGTAAGGAAATACCTTGTGTGTTGGCAGAGGATGTCCTTTAACAACACCCAGTCACTCAGTCAAGCAGCCTAAATGGGGCAGCAGACAGTACCTTCACACCAGTGTATGCTAACTGAGCTCTCTGTAGATGTGTCTTGACCTCATAAGAAGACACAGCAAAAAGGCCAGGGTGAAGAGCAGAGAAAGGTTAACCTTGCCTTGTCTGCTAAAAATGGCAGATTCCTTTACTCCACTCAGTCAGAAACAAACATATTTTATATGTGTCTGTGTTCGCATGAGTGTACATATATAAATAAAACTACTCACACAATTTCCTTTTTGCAGTATGGGAATGTAACCACTAGATGACACCAAGAGATAGTTCCTATAGACCTGATTTGTTATTCTTTATTCATCTGCCTGTTCAAAAAGTGACATCCTTGCAGAGATTGTAATTAAGATTACATAGGTACGCAAATTAAGTGATCTGGCAAGTATTCATGGTTACCTTACTTTAATATTACCAATTACTGTCCTACAGTGCAAAGAGCTTGGAATTTATGAACATTTGGACAGTGGATCTCAAACATTACCTCTCCTTCCCTGCTGTGCATACATTTAATTGGCTGTTACAGAAGCATTATTTGTATTGCCATAGACAAGAGTCTGCTAGTGCTCCTACAGCAAACTTCCCAGTTGCTAAGAATCCACCCAAGGTGAAAACTTAGTATCATCAAACCTTGGTGCAAGATCTCATGTTTGTACCAGGCCAGAATTAACTGTTTTGCGCTTTTCTGCTACTTTCATCGTTCTCCCAAAATGAGCTAAAGCTACAGATTTTGATAATGAGAACTAAGAAATGTTTTTCCTTGCTCAAAGAAATGTCAAAATTGATAATTCGATATGAATTTCTGAGATTTAGATTTTGGTAACAGAAAAGAAGAAGCAGATTTGAAATTATCCTCTTATGTTATTTTAATAACTGACAGTTACACTACTGTTTCAAAGAAAGGTTTAAGTATTAAAGGCTGATAGGTCTGCATGGATCCTACATTAACACAAAATGGACTAAATTTCTAAATGGCGGACAGAAATTTAGTCCCATATGTCTGTGTATAAATTCATAAAAACAACAGTATGACTAAGGTCACCCATTAATGTCAATTAGAGATGTAGATCCTGCTTGATAATACAGAGAGTCGGTTTGGTCATACAAAAATACCCAAGTCTTGGGGAAACAATACTCTACAAATCTTTTTAGCAACTCCTTCTACCTCCTCCCCCCATCCCCAAGTACTTATATATCTAAGCAACAATCTTTCACCGAAAGCAATCACTCATAAACATTCACTGGCTTACAACAAAAATAATGGAGTAGTTTTTCTCATATGAGTGTATTTCAGGTATGCCCACATTTTTCATACACCTCAACATCATTGCTGAGAAATTTGAACTAAGGGTAACCATCCTGCCATTAAAACTTCAGCTGTTCCCTGCTGTGTCTAATGTGGTCCTCACAGAGTGATAATAATGGGAAGACAGTACTTATGAAGATCCTACTGGTGAACTCTACATATGTAAGCAACAACAGAGAATACAACATAAACTCCTATTGAGCACAGTAACAGTAATTGAGATTTTTAACAGTAATTGGGATTTTTAAGTGAGTTTGAGATGAGGTAACAAATTCAAACCTCACTGACACAACTCTAATTCACAGCTTGCCTGTGTGGCTCAAAGCGATTGCTGTCATCCCTGCTTTGTGGCCATGTCTCACCTGGGAAGTGTACGAACATCCGCCTGGTGCCTTGCCCCTGCACAGGAGTCAACTGCCTTGGAGATGGCCCCAAGAGCTGGATGCTGTAAAGGAATCTACCGCCTGGCCCAGATCAGGAGCTACAGGGAAACACAAGCTCCCTATAGGTGCATGGCCCTACAGAAATCCCGGTGCCACCTATGCCGTAGGTGTAGGTGCTGGTGTGAGGTGAGCAGCATGCCCAGTTTGTTGCTGTAGTGGGGTCACCAGTCCAGGGCTAAAACAAGGGCAAGTGGAAATAATAAATCAGTGAGGGTATGAAAGGGAGAGAAAGAATGCAAAGTTGTCATTCAAGGAAATTACAAGAGTTATAAGGATGGATCACATGGCTTTTGGATGCAATTGAAGAAATAAAGTCCTATTGCCCAGCATGAGCTCCTCCTGTAAGATACGGAACATACTTTGGGACCACGATGTCTGAGAACACATGAAACACATCATTAGCTTTGGTGCTACACTTAAGAAAGGCTTTCTCTTCCAATGACTTTATGAAAATGTGGCTTGTAAAATGTCTTAAGATTCCTCAGAATATGTGAAACATGTGAAACATAATTTCTATGTGATAGCTATAGCTATGATTATAGGGACTCTGCAACTATTAGTTTGTGAGTACTTGAATAGAAAATCTGACACTTATTCATTTCTTGTAGATAAGAGGCCATGATTTTCATACAAATAGAATAAATGTCATATTTGTTTGATTTTTTTTTTTGTTTTCGCTTGTGGAAATCAGGTCCCATTTTTATGTGGAACAATGACAATTGTCAGTGAAAGCACCACATATTCTGTTTGACTCTGAGTTGTTAAAAATCCAACTAGTTTTGCTTCCATCAGTTTTACAGGCAGTTCAGATTGCCTCATAAAACTCTATTGGTTTTCCTCATACTCAAAATGTATTGTGTGGCAGGCACAGAAAACACAGTTTCTACTAGAGAAAGTGTATACCTAATCAGATCGCTGTTTCACCTTTAACAATTTTTTATTGTAAAAAAGTTGTGAGCAATATACTATCAGGTAAGACCCACTATTTAGTTGTTGCCTTTTTAGACTAAACTACAGAAATTATTTTAGACTTAAAGTTTTCTTTTTTCAGGGAATAAACTCGTTGTCTATTAAAACTTTTTTGACTTCTATAATATTGTTAGATGTGAAAATTTTGACAACCTGAGAAAATCACAAAAGATTGGTTTTTTAATTGTCAGAGGTCTTATTTTGGTAGAGAAATAAAGGTAATTATTTTGGGGGGCTTTTAGACAGAAGTACCAGGATTAACAGACTTCTTATGGTGTGCTATTTCTTGTATTCAGGAGGGATGCATAGGCCATGATATTTTCTAACTCCTTGTGATAGATGCAAGATAGATACATATATTAGAATTCTCCCAGATATTTTCATTATTTTCCTTTCTACACATGATAAATAAATACTGGTATCAACAATCTAAATCACTCAAAATCTGAAAGTTATTTCTCAGAAATCAGGACATCTGTTTAGAAGGCATGAAATTTCTTGTGGTGTTGTTTAAATTACCATATTTTCTAGGTTATTCTCATCTGTTGTCTACATTCTTCATTTTAAGGACACTCATTTCACAGTTTCAATATTTTTGCAGAACTATGAGGTTTAAGCATCTATGTGTTTTTAAATCTTGAGTCTTTATTAAATCTTATCAATCTAGTAGTTATGAGTGATAAATATATAATTAAAATATAAATTCCTGACACAACTACAAGAGTTGGCTCACTGGAGTGAAAAGCATTTTTAGAAGTTTGTGTGTGAACTGAGGCATCTGGGGCAGGATTAATCAGGCTTAGAAGGTTGAGAGGGTTTTAGTCTGGTTTTGTGTTTCAATTCTGTTAAATTGCCTTGATGTGCTGCAGAGTTGTTCACTCACATCAGCTCCACCTTGCCTGGGGTTGGCTGCTCCCTTTCCTTGTCTAAGAAAAAAACTACAACTGTGAATGTACAGTTGCTTGTACAAAGTACATAGCTCCAAAACTGACACTTTATGCTAATCCGTAGAGCCATATGTGGAATCAGAGTCGACTCTCCAAAATCACGTAATATCCATTCTAGTATTCAGCTAAATGTTATTAGGTATATTTGTACCATTAATTATGTTAGAGATTATCGGTAATACTTATTAGTATCATCATAGATGTTGATAGTCTAAGAATATAAACAATGCAAGATTCATGGGGAGAAATATTACCTTTTTTAGGAGCCAGCTGATACAGTTGCAAAAAATAAACTGGGACACACAAGGCTTTATTAGACCCAAAACTGAAGCAACAAACTTCAAAGCTAACCTGAGTTTATCTTGACCATATTTTGTATGAGCACCTACAGACAGGCATAGTGGAGATCCATTGTGCAAACCACTGTACAAACAGAAAATAAGAGACAGTCCCTGCTCCGCTGAGTTCACAAGCCGAACACTGAGTGGAGGAAGAGCAGCAGGGCAAAGAGGCACACAAAGGTGAAGCTTTAACAGCTCAATAACAGAGCCAAAGAGGAGTTCGCATCTGGTCTGCAATCCAGGCCCAAATCACTCAAACCACTTTTGAAACACAAATGGCAAGTTACACTTCCTCCCTCATAACCCTTAACAGGAGAGACTTACGTGTACAAAGGTCAACGTGGACCCTAGTATGTCACTGTGTGAGGCCTCGTTCTGCAAATCACTTGTCCGAGCTGCAAAATTACTCACCTGCAGAATCACAGGGTCACAGAATAAACTCATGGAAATCCACTAGTGGAAATCCACTGGTGAAAACACAGTAAGTCCTGTGGAAAAGAAACAGTTGATGGAATAAAGGTCTTAATCTGGAGCTCCTCATCTTTGCTTGTTTTATAAACACATATCATAGTTCTGAAAGATACTCAACCAGCATTTTTACTTGTTGATTATTAACAAATTATTTAAAATTAGTAATTTGCAGGACTTGATATATCAGAAAGTAGGTTAAAAACAATAATTTAATTTTATTTTTTACCTGTTTTCTAATAGAGATATTTCTTTATTTTTTTTCTCCATTTACAGGTGCAGAATTAAAGAACATGTTCACTCACTATATTATTGATGCACTTAAGTGGAGTGCTCCAAAGCATATAATTACTGTGTAGGCTTATGGCCCTGAAGTAGATTGGGATAGTGGTGCTGCATATCCATGATTTGAAGGACATACAGTGATGATTATAGAGGCAGTACTCTACATCCATTCCAACCCTTTTGTGTTTTGCTGGTTGCCATGGCAAATAATTGGATAGAATTTAAGCCACTTTCTTCCAAGTGGGAAATTCATAATTTTACCCTTCACCTAATTTTGAACATACTTTTAAAGAATCTTAAAGTTTCTGGAGGAATGGAATACAGACCTGGTAGAAAAAATTAGATTTCTACACATGGAAAAGCACTTCATTTGGAGATTTCTTTTTTTTTTTTAACATCCTAAAGAATCAGGTTTTTAAACAACATTTCAGAGTAAAATGTGAGCCTGAGGAAAGCTCAAAAACATTTGACCCTAGAGAGACAAGATATCTGAAAGTGAATGATCAAATAAAACTTGCTTTAGCAGTTGGTATCAATTAGAAACAGAAGGATAATTTCACCCATTCCAATTTTCCAAATTTATTTCACCCTTCCCTTTTTTAAGCTTTGAAAATGTCTATCATGTTTTGTTATAGTTCATGATAATCATCTCTCACATCCCTTTCTTTGTTCCTTTTTCTGAAGATGTGTATAAACTTTCCAAAAGATCCTCTGTGATTTCACATCAGTGCCCAATATATATAGTTGTAGCTCAGTTAGAGGTTCATTACCTCCTAGACTACGCTTTTCAACTGTAAAACCTCAGCAAGCATTGCACAGCACATGGCATTCCAGGAAAATCCAAAGCTCCTCTGCTTACTGTGATATTTTATAGTGGGGATGTCTGGAGGAACATGGAATACGAGAAGCGGCTTTTGTCCCATCACGTTACTTCTGAGCCCAGCAGGAGCCATTGTTGCCTTCTTGCCTTCAAAGGAGGCAGAACTCTAATGGGGGAAGAAAGTGTATCTGTCTCTATAACATATACATAGGAAAGGCCATGCCTGGATTCATCTCATTTTCCATTGGCGGTTAATTTTTGCCTACTTTTTTAAAGAAACAGCAGTCCTAAAATGAGCAATTACTTACACATCAAAGAAGTAGATGACTTTGATCCCACTGGAGAGGGTCATACATGACTACATTTTCCATACCTAAAATAGATGGACAGGATAGCCCCAGAGGCCTTCAGAATGACACCTACATCTTCATTGGTTAGATGGGAAACTTAAGCTCTTCTTTACTTTGTTATATGTTTAAACCTTAGACATAACCATTTTCCTTAACAGTATTGAGTGAGCTGGACTGTAATTGTGCTTGTGATATGAGGGCCAGGATAGTAAGCCTGACCTTTCTGTTTCTCTAATTCTTATCACCTTTCATAATAATAACTCTGTGTCTAATCTTCACAAAAATTAGAAGATTATTTTAATGCTTTTCATTTGTACTCCTACGTTTCAGACTTCCTAACAAACTGGATTGTGGTTTTGTTACTCCTCTGACAGAAGTATCAAATCCAAGATTAGAAAATTAAACTTTGACACTGACATTAGTAAGCCTAGTTAATTTAGGAATTAAGTCAATTGAAGGATTTAAGATTTAAGGCTAGTTCTGATGAGCAAGTTTATGTCTTTAATTTTCTTTTTACAATCTTTATATTGTCTTTATACTGCACAGTCAGTGTTGAAACTCAGTCCCAGGTTTTTTTTTTAGACTCTCCAACTGAACACTGACAGCAGGATATAAAAAAGGAGATATGATTTTTAAGCAAAATTATTCCAAATGCATTCCCCATTACTTTTTCTTTTTTTCTGATTTTTGCAATGTTTTGTCTGAAAGGTTTAACCTTTACTGAAAGATTCAGCATCGAATCACTGAGTTATTGTTAGTAATATCTTACTATTTACAAGTAGTTAACAGTAGACATAATTTTTCAGCCTGGAACGTAGTAATAAATTCTTTTTTTAAAATGATAGCCTGCCTAGAATCTGAAATAAGTGGAGCTTCTAGCTGACTTGTGAACTAATGAACTTTGGGGCATCTTCTTTGAGTGTCTTGTGTGTTCTGGAATCATTCTACATTTTCCTTTCTTCCACCTGGCCCAGCATACATGACAACAAATTTGTTGTACCTGTATGTCTTTGGTAAGGACACTTCACTGCTTTAAAATTTACTATATGAAGAAACCAAAAGAGAAAATGTGGAGTACTCTTTGGCCTTTCAATTAAAAAAAAAAAAAAAAACAAAAACAAAACACAACTTCTTTGATAATGAGTTTGGAATCACTACATTGCTGCCTTTCTGAAGATGTACTGCAGTTTCAGTGGGGCAGACACTGACACCATTAGTAGCCTCTTTTTGTTGAGCAGAACTATGACTATATACTGCAAAGAGATGTTGTGCTGTCTTTAACCACATATTGAAACAGCTTGAAATTAAATTTTAGTTAACAGCAGTTTTGTTACTCAGAGATAGTGGTGACTAAGGGATACTACCTTAGGTGAACAAGGTCATTGATATTCTTCCTGAAGATAAGTGGAAGTGACAGAAAATGCGTTATACTGGTAAAAAAATTATTTCTGCAAGAAATAAACGTCTACAAGGAAAGCCACTCTTAACATCAAATTTTAGATAGTGTGAGAGATGGAAGACTAACATATTGAAAAGGGAAAGCACGTACAGGATGAAGGAGAAAAGAAAATATACATAACTTTAACTAGTAACGTACTAAACACTTGTGTGAATGATAAAGCACAAGGTGTGGGACAGATAAGACAACTAGACTAGCAGTGCCTCATCATGTTATGCATGCCTTTTTCTTCTGAGTAGGTTAGGAAAGATCGTTTCATTTCTTATCTCTTGAGTCAGCCTCTGCACTGAATGCTATCACAGATTAAGAGAAGAGGCCAAAGGAGGGCAGCTGTGTCCATGCCACGGAAAACTAATCTAAATGTTCCCAGTGTTTTCAGTAGCATCATAACAAGCAAATAATTTCAATTAGCGGGGTTCATGTCAAGGGGAAAATCCAGGAGACAGGAGCTGGAGGCTTACATTGGCAAATACATGTATGTATGTGAAAGAGAAATAGGAAAAATAAGCTACTGATAGGTGCTACCTACATAAACTCTACCTAATGGACAGCTTCAGAATTAAACTGGAAGCTGGATGTAGACTGGAAAAGGAATTGCTGAGGGAAGTCACTGAGTTTCCTAGCAGCACACAATTGTAAGTGCAAACATGCTGGTGATTCTCCCTTGCAAAGTTTAGAAAAAATGATGACATCTGGGCATAGTGACATCTTAGGTCAGTAAGTGTTTTATTCCATATGCCCCAGCAAACAAAGGCTGCACTGATTGGAAACAGCTCTCTTCTCCCCACCCGCTTCAACAACAGCCAAATAACTTCTCTTGCTGTAGCTCTCTGTCTTCCTTCCCGTTTCAAGTCTGGACAAACCCCACCTAGATCTTCTGCTTTTTGTTTTGTTTTGTATTATTTTGTTTTGTTTTGTTTTGTTTTGTTAAATGAGGAATCAGTGTGATATTCCAGCCCTTATTGCCCAAATCAGATACAGCTGACCTGAATTTCCTCTCAGACACCTCTTGTTTAGGTTCTGTTCGCCAGGACTGTTACATCACGCCTTGTGAGACCTCGAAATATTGACCACTGTATGTATTTTGCAAAGATTAGAAAAGATGCTTAGGTATATATGCACTTAAAGTTTGAACAATCTGAGTTTGAAATGTCCAGTACGGAGCCATTTACTCTCCCTCTTTTCATCAGGATTTCTTCAAATAGGAGGGTTTATCTAATTTTTGCGGTGTAAATTAGTCTCCAAAAGTCACAGGGAACCATTATAAACTCTTCCGTTTCTTCACAAGTGATTATGCTTGGCACGTGAGCTGGAAGTCCTTAGTAGGCTCAGTAATATTTAATGTCTGTTTTTTTCAGGGTAATAGCTTATCATTGGATTTTCTGACTTCTTAAAAATAAAAACTTGATTCACACTAAAAAGATATTTTACTTTACACAGTAAAATGATACTTCATCATATTTACTTGACCAAAAAATGCTATTATTCAATTGAATATTTAATATTACAAATTATTTTAAACGGTTTGGGATGACATTGCATTTTCTTATGACAGTCAAAATCTACAAGAGGCTTCAGCACTTAGTCTAACGTATCCAAGTACCTGTTAGAGCAAGCCTGGAAATAAACGGATTGTCGATGTTGTCTCAAAGCACAGAAAAAAAACTTCATTTCACATAACATGTACAACTTGCAGCAATGCGCCTCTATTTCAATTGGTTTCCTCAACACAGAGCAAAACAAAATACAAAGCAAAACCATCTCAGTCCTCAGTGGAAGTGGGCACAAGTTTTATGGCACAAAGCATGAATCCCAGTGGAATGCAGCAAAGTTGCATCATACTATATTTAATGCAAGGCCAAGAGGAGGAGATTTTTTGTGTACAAATTGCTTCTTATGGAACAGGAGATCTCAATGAACACTTCTATTAAAGCACTGACTGCTCTTAATAAAAGTCACTCCAGATTTACAAGTCTCCATCAGTCAGGTTTGTCTATGCAGACTGGTAGGGCTTGGTTGGCAAATGCACCACAGAACAAAGAAGTGGATTGTACCTACATGTATTGTATATCTGTGCTCACCTGTGTTAGAGGGAGTCTGAAAGGTGGCATAAAGACAGAGAAAGTGCTGGCCTGAGATTCTGGACACTCCATCCAGTTTCCATAGCCACAAAATTACTGACATGGAACTTTCTTTGGATGAAAAGTGTATGTATGCTCAGAGCCAATAAATTTCCCCAAGTGTAATTCAGACTTCTGAAAGAGCCCTGTCCTACTCCTGGACCATACGTCACATTCAGGCCAGACACCCTATGGTTCTGGGGTGACAAATCCAGGACAGACACTCCGTAGTATCTCAGGGCTCAACATAGACCAGCAGGGAACGGATGTGCTTGGCTCACGCCCCACAGACAAAACCTGAGCATCCACTACCAGCTTTGTTGAAACACAGGCTGAAAGCCCTTCTGTGGCCTGTAAATGTAAACTAAACTTCATATTGATCCAAGGACCATGTTTTGCTTCAGAAGTGCCATGTTTTTGTGGCTTCAGGTATGTATGTTTTCCCACAATTTCATGTAGATTGAGAACTCTGCTATTTAGCCTCTACAAATGGAAGAGAGAGATTTTCATTAGTTTCCAAGAGGTGCTCACAGAGGCAGTCTCTCAGGAAAGTTATCTCCTGAGCCTCTTCCTGGGGTGGTGAAACTTGTCCATCATTCTTTGCTTCAGCCTTTGCTCACAGGCAAAATATCTGTAGCAAATTTTTGTTCTGTCACCTGCCAGTGAAAGCGACAGAAAGCATTGCTTCAGGGGATTACATGAGTGTTGAGCTAGTTGTTTATGCTTTTCTCCTAGCACAAAATAGTCACAGAGAATTAAAGATTTTTTTTTAAATTACAAATACGTATTTTGTAAGTACTAAAAGATCCTTCAAATTATCCTGTAACATACTAGAAGATAGGCAAATAAACTCATCATTTCCTCATGCTAAATAAACCACAACATATATGTACATGAAAAAAATAACATAATTTTCAAGCTTGAAAATCTATTTCAATTCAGTTTAATTAAATATCATTAATTTGCAGATTGTAAGACATAAATAACTAAGCCAATTACATAAAATTAAGGAAGGCATTCCTTTTTCATTGGGGAAGTATTCCTCCATAGCAAATCATTAAACATTTAATTTGAAGTGTCAATATCTAGCCTATTTGCACAGCAATCTTGAAACATGAATGGGGATATTAATGCTGAAAAACAACTTAAAAATATGAATAAATGTTTTGCTGGATTCCTTTGTTGTTGTTGTTGTTTTATCTATACAGATTTCTTGGATTCTTTGATATGAATGCAAAGAAGCAGCATCACAAATTCAGTACAGAGTTTCTGCAAATAGCTATAGTTGTGCTTTACTTTGATTAAAGTACTCAGATTAATAATTTTAAACCACTGTCGTTTACAGAATTCCTGACCAACTAAGTCCAAAGCTAGAAATTATTAAGAAGTTGCATGTTTGTTAGATTTTGCAATAAGACGATATATCGAGAAAACAAGAGCACTATCACTGTAATCAAGTCCCTGATGAAACACATATATGTGTCAGATAACATTATCCCAGCAAGTATGCCAGGTTTGGAATCTTCAAGAATCATGAGGAAGGTTTCTCGGCTATACTCCATTTCTTATACAGAGAGAGTACAAACCAGGTAGATCGCACTTGCCATCCAATTGTGGGGATTATTCTGTCATGATGAAAATGCCTACGAGTGTATATGTACAGTTGGCATAGCTTTGCTGCTCCAGAGAAGAGCCCCATCCCATCTACCCATTCCCAACAGGGCACTTGAGGGGGCCCGTGGAGGGGAATACAAGGCAAGGGCATGCTGTACTTTGATTATGTCCATCTGCTTAGTGCAAATTCAGACTACAGGCTGCTCCAAGCACAGCCTCCTGGCTGTGGACTGAAAGAACAGGGAACTGGAGCTATACCCTAGGTGGGCTGCCTGTTACACTGTGCTCAGGCACTAGTAAGTAGAGATATGTCCCATTGTAGGCTCTTATCTCTGTTTTCTTTCTTTCAGATGACGACAAGATTATAACAAACATTTCGGGAATTCTAGCCACCATCAGCCCATTCCTTCCCATA
Source organism: Cariama cristata (assembly GCF_000690535.1). Taxonomy (NCBI): domain Eukaryota; kingdom Metazoa; phylum Chordata; class Aves; order Cariamiformes; family Cariamidae; genus Cariama; species Cariama cristata. The sequence continues at coordinate 45,560 of NW_009612998.1, read as the reverse complement.
TTGGCTTAGTTTAATTATGCCACATATCCTTGCCAGAGAACAGCATGTAATAAGTGTAGATCCAATTCTGAAGCAATCTTCAGAGCAAGACACCCTGCCCTGCCTGTCCAAGCTGGAAAACATCGCATGAAACTGAGTTCCAGTTTTCTTCTTACTGCAGTTCCGTATTGTCTATGTTTGAGCAAATTAGGAAGCCAAAAAGCAATGTCATAAGCAACAGGTTATAAACACATTTTCGCTTTCAGTTCTCCACATTGCTGCTGATATCCTGAACATACTTGAAATTCCTGTCAGTATCCAGAGTGCTGTTCTACCTATGATCTTTCTCTTGAAGGCTGTAGTGCCTTTGATCCAGAAGCAGCGGTTCTTTCTACCAGACTTTCCCTCTGTGCACATATTAAAGTAAAAGTTACCCTCTGCAGGGCCTGTGTTTGTCTGCCCTGGCCCATAGCGGGGGATGCAGCTGCTCGCAGGCCCTGCCTGCAGCTTTGAGACCAGGAGACTTGCTTCTGACACAACAACTAATCTTCATCAGCTCAACAATGAAGGTTAGGGCAGGCTCCTTGGTACCTTGAGGAGCTGAGTGGGTACCTTGTGCTCCTTCAGGCTCCGCATGTGTGGCCGTTAACTGTTGTCAAATGCCTCTGTCTGCTCCTGCCTCATCCCGCCACGCGGGTGTGCAGAATAGGGCCACTGTTCCTGCCTGCTCCACAGCCATTTCGCACCCCCCTTGGTGTTCACTGTGCCAGATTTGGGTGTATTGTACATTACAGGCGTGGAGCCCAGCGATATTAGCACAGCCTCAGTACAAACCTGTCTTTTGCAGCCAAAGAACAAACAAGCAACAAAACCTCGTAGATATGATTATTTTTATTAAATGTCAGAGGTGTAATGCAATAGTGAGGCAAGCTCAGAAGTGAAAAAGGAGAATCCATGGTTTTCCTCAGGCTCTCAAATAGCAACACATTGGTGTTGTGGTTTAGCCCCAGCCAGCAACTAAGTATTAGGCAGCCACTTGATAATTCTTTCCCTGCCTCAGGTGTGATGGGAAGGAGAATCGGAAAAAAGTAAAACTCGCAAGTTGAAATAAGAACAATTTAATAATAGAAATAAAATAAAAATATATTAATAATAATGAATAATAATGGTCATAATAATAATAGTTAAAAGGGAGGCAACACAGAGAAGAGAAAGAGGAATTAAACCCAAGAAAATAAGTGATGCACAATACAGTTGCTCACCACCCACTAACCGATGCCCAGCCCATCCCTGAGCAGTGATCAACACCTCCTGGCCAACTCCCCCCAGTTTACATACTGACCATGACGTTCTGTGGTATGGAATATCCCTTTGGTTAGTTCGGGTCAGCTGTCCTGGTCATGATCCCTCCCAGCTTCTTGCACACCTCCTCACTGGCAGAGCATGAGAAACTGGAAAGTCCTTGACTGAGAGGAAGCACGAATTAGCAACAACTAAAACATCCCTGTGTTATCAACACTATCCTCATACTAAATCCAAAACGCAGTACTGTACCAGCTACTAGGAAGAAAATTAATTCTCTCCCAGCTGAAACCAGGGCAACTGGACACCATTAGGGGTATCTTCCATGACTGAAGCTGATAATTTGATACCTACATTATCTTGTCTTGAGCTTCTTCTCTTAAATGTAGCACTTTGGAAGCTTGGAGATCCAGCATTGAGGACAGAGACTTTATTTCAAGAGCTTTTTTCTGCAAACATCCAAGTATTGTGAGGTCTTAGTTGGACTGAGGGTGGGAAAATGACGTCTGTGAAAATATGGATAACCACATAACTTGCACTAGCCTCAGTGGGTCTTAAGCCGAACAACTTCTCACTTGGGAGAGAATACATTGGCCAAACAGTTGATGGCGTTTGGATGCACTGTGTGACGGTAAAGTCAGCTATTTCAATCCCTTTCATTGGTGCACCCAGCCCACTAAGGTCTGTGTTTTGTCAGACCTCTGGGGTGGAATTACAGTTGTGAGTCTTTCTTTTGCTAGGAATAATGCAGATTTAATTTGGTATTTTAAAAGGTTTCATTATGCGTTATTTCATGAATACCACCTTAATTCCAGTTAGCAACATGCAGAAATCAGTGTGGAATGAACACTAAGAGAACAGAGAGCTATATTGTATGGGCTAAATATCCTTCTTTTTGTTAGGCACTGCTGTGCTACAGCTGTTGGTTAATACATGTCTAATCAGCTAGGAAGTATTTCAAATACTTTTAATCAATTCCTACAAATATCACCAAATCCAGAACATTAAAATGATAAATAAATACAGACTATTAGAGAAAATAAAATATGCTGTAGAAACGTACAATCGGGTCTATCTCATTTCCTGTCTAGAACAGTACAACTCTTAAAGGTGCTCCTTTTCTTGTTTTATAATTTTATCTGAAAAAAAATTTATTTTTCTTTTATGTTATTTCCTTTAGCACTCCAGTCATCTAAGTAAAACTTTAATTTTACAGCATTTAAAACATTGCCCTTTTTTTATATTTTAATATATGAACCCAATGCATTTGCCTGCTTTAATGGTTCTTTCCTTGTGAAAAGAGAAAAGAATACACGTCCCTTAAATTTTTACATTGGCCTTACTACAATAAATGTGAGAATCATGCTTTATGTTAATTAGCATGTATAAATCCTTTAAGTGAACATAGAACCTGGTGTGCAGTTATGGTGTCATTTGTATAAACCTCAAGTACAGTAGGAGTATGAGTTTGACAATGCACACCCTGGAGTGTACTACTGCTTTTATAAAAATCATACTCTTTCAATGGCTTCAGTAATGGACTCCAACCTGTGCAGATGTGGTTGTGTAATTACACATCTGAGAATCCTCATTAACCAATCGGGGTTGTCACTACTCAGCAAGTCATGCATGTCGGGCAATTAATCCTATCAGAAATAGCTCTCCTTGGGCAGCCCATAGGATCTGCAAAAGTGTATTATCGAAATTGTTCTGAAATATACAATCGAGAGAAGAAAAACAAGAAAAATAAAATCAGCTCTAACATAAAGAGTGTATTGCATTTGTCCGTTTTGTTCCTTCTTTCTGTGTATTTCAGTCCTGATAATAAGAGATGCTCTCAATGAAAGCACCACAGTGTTCAGGAGCAGCTGACAAATTAGCCACTCACAGTCTCTCCGAACCTTGCAAAATAAGGACAGAGAAGCTTTGATTCAAAGAAGTTATACAGACATTATTTTTTTGCCTCATTCTCTGCCTGTATGTGATATTTCTCTTCCAAACACAAGCTGTGGTAATATTTTCTTGTCATCATTCCTGCACCAAAGGATTTTATGTTCTAGCTGGTGATGGAAAAAAATAGTAAAAAGTGTGGTTAAAGCAGGTGCTGTTTGTAGTGTTTATATAAACACATTAGCACTCTTTTGACACAGCATGACCTGAACAAGTAGTTCATCCTACCAGTAGCAAGGAAACAATAACCGAGCGTGCCAGAGCCGAGTTCATTCAGACACTGCAAAATTAACACCAGATTATGAATACGCTTGCCACTGGTAATTAATCGTGAAAATTGCTGGAGGAGTTCCCCTACTGTGAGGGATATTGGCAGAAGTATTTACTGCTAATAGGCCTTGTTTAAGCTTTTTTTTTTTCCTTCCACCCCCTTAGAGATAAAACTTACAATAGACTGCATAGGAACTGGTAGATTTTTACATATTCCTTTGGCCTATTTTCTTATTGGCATTTCTGAATATTCCCAGTGTTTTTCTCTCTGTTATTAGAAATAGGCATTGTGTGTTCACATTCAAACCATTAACCTGTCCCTTACAGAGGAGGATAATTTCACAATCTGGATACTGTTTTTCTATATTCCACAGTGATCTAACATTATCCCGTATCTTGCAGCAGTAATTTGGAGACATCATAAGAAGAGTTTTGTGTATTTCAAATAATATACAAGCTTTTATAACCTTAGGTAGTGGTTACATGACCTACACAATCTTTGATGTGCCTATCATTTTAACCAATTTTCCTTATATATGCCTTTTATCATGTGCTTTTAAAGTGTAAAAAATGACCAAGACATTTTCAATCTACTATGTTCTTAAATGCAGTAAAGATATATGAGCGTGACTGTATTAACTAATTAAAAATAAAAATGGAATAAATTAACATATAGTAGGTCACATACTCTCTGCTACATTTTCCTAAAATAAATTATGCAATATAGTGTAATCATATTATATGTTTCCTCCTTTAAAAAAAGAAAAAAAAGAAAAAAATCTATCCATTGTGACTGGGCTTTAACAGGTGTGTTATTGGATAGCAACAAAGGCCAGTTTCTTAGTGAAATCAATGAAAGATTTGCAATTACGTTTAATAAAAGTGGGATTGAGTCCCATATCTGTTAAAATTTTATTATTGTATAATACGAGGATTATGGAAGCATTTATTGCTGATTTTATGATGAACAGTAACGATTCTTGGCTCATATATGCCAATATTTGATTAAGTCCCTATATAGCATATTCTTCAGGCAATTTAGTCAATAATTACAACTGTTTGCCTTTTATAAGACTTTTGAGATTGATCTTTCCCCAAAAATATTTAACTATTTCTTTTGAGATCTTGTTCATTATTTTCCCATTGATTTTAATAGGAATGAAACTTTACTCTTCAAATATTTAGTACCCAAGCACTATACCTTCTATTTCTTTAATGAAGATTGGTGGGTTTTATCTTTTCAAAACCACTCAGAATCTGGACTTCATCTCTTTAATTTTTTTTTTTGCTTATAAAACACATACTTCCTCATAATCTTTCCCTTTTTCTAAGAAAAAGAGTACTATTAGCTTAAACACAATCACAGCCTTATATTTTGCTGTCGGTTAGGTGTATATTTTATGGCCCGTACTTAAGCCAGTGCAGACAATGGAGACAATGTAGACAATGGACACACCACCACTGAATTCAAACATTCAGATTGAGAATGTTGTTAAGTAACTAACGTTTGAAAATATACCCTGTTTATTGAATTTTTACTCTTTGTGACTTTGATAGTTTCAAATAAATGGAGGTGCTCTCATTAACATTACTTTTATATTTTGTTCATCTAAACAGAAGGGCTTTTGTCCAGCCAGCTTAATTTAGTGTGATGGATCACAGTCAAAAGTAAGCTACATTGCTCTAAAAAGCTACATTTTATAGTGAAGATGCTTTGCAAATATTTATTCATGATAGCACACTGTGTAACCTTCCCTCTGTCTTCCCGTAGAATTCTCTGAGGCTTTTTTTTTTTTCATTAGCTTATCCCTCAGGCAACAAAAAACAACAGCTAACAATTAGTAGCTGTCACACTGTTCTGACACAGAACAATAAAACATTGCAGAGGTTAAACTGTCTCTGGTTTATGTTAAGAGTAACGATTCTGGTCATTTATATACCCCTAGCATGAAAGTTTTATATCATTTAAAATTTTTTATATTAAATTAGTTGTAGTACCAAAGTATGTTACGTTTCATATATGTAAAGGACACAAGCCACCATTCAACAAATGGTTTTTGTTTTGAGTCAGATTGCAATTGTAGTTTGGGGTATCTGAAGGCTGGATTCAAAAAAATAAAAGTATCTTCAAATAAGAGCTCCTTTCCTAGGTATCACAGCTGTCTAATTCTAGCATTTTGCTGCTCTAAGACAGGAATTATTCAAGGCTCTACACACTGTGTACATAGAGAAACTCATATGCTGAATTATTCAAGCTGTCCTTTGTATCTTTCCAACTTCATTATCCATTTAATGTAGCATTTTTTGTTTTAATGAATGTTTACAAAATGCATTCTATATTATTCAAATAGTAATGAATTCTAAAAAACCTAGACCTTGTGTTGCAAAGGACATCTGAGGTCAGATATCCTATTTCACAATGAATAACAATTTATCCACGTTACTTCTAGTTCTACATAGCATGAAGAGGCATATCTGACTGCTGTTAATATAAAAATATAAGTGTTTGTTGAGGTAATAAATATTATTAACCATTTATATTCATATGGTGCCTAATAACTTACTTTCTCAAATATCTTGTAGTCTTTATAGAGTGACATTGCCAATAATTTTATTTTGGTTTTTTAATCTTAAAAATGTCTCTATTTGTATTACAAGGAAGCTCTGGTTTTGACATGGCAAATAATGCTGCTGTAATTTAATTGAGTAAGTGATAATTTTATTTTTCCCAATCAAGCCATTTAACTTTGACATAGCTCACTTATAATTTGCTTATGTGTTGTAGAAATTAAATACTGAAAAGAAAAACAACAATAAAATAGATGTCTCCACACATTTGGTGTAGGAACCAAAAATCTGTTTGGTTTATATAATAAGAACATTCTTGATTTATAAAGAAAAAAGATCAAGAGTTAAGCGTATTCCTGCAAGGCTCTGGCCAAAATCACTGTGAACAAATCCGTGTCCACAGCGGCAACATGACACAAAAAAACAGATCTTGTTTGTGTAACAAAATTGCACACTTCCAAATCGAAAACATTCATATATGGGTACCAGCTGGACCATAGAGGGTTTCCTCTTCACCAAAAGTAGTCATTTCTATTTCTGAAGCTCTCCTTTGAAGAGAGAAAACAAAAGGTAATTTGGCCATATATTCTGTATGGACTACGTTGGACCCTGGAGACATTCAGATGTATCTGCACCTCTCCTTTGCCCATTTAACAATTTCCTGTGGGGCAAATAGTTCTGCACATGTAAAATGCTGGTATATCCACATAAAAGTAAACTATCTGAGTTAAGCACACTGCATCAGGGTCTCAGGGCCCTTCAGGTCGGCACTCTGCACGAGCCATTTTGCACAAGGACATATGCCACCATTGAATACGAAGTCAATTTTTAACAAACAAGCAGTTCGGCACTTTCTCACAGATATATCATGCTTACTACTTGCTCACAATGTTGTCTGTTATGATCTAATCTCTTTAAAATCCAAAGGTGACTAGGCATTCCCAGCACCCCCAAACAACAAATAAGTAGAAGTGGCTGAAAATTATTGATTTATCATCTAAGTACTTTCTTTACATGATAGATATAACTATTGTGAACTGTCTTGACAAAAATCCTTTTAAGTGTGCCTTTCCATACATGTATACAATAGACTGTGTAATTACAGCATATGGAGTAAACAGTATACATTTTTAAAATTAGTATGCATGCCTAAACACGTGTTTACCTTAAAGATTGTAGCAGCTTTGAGGCAGTTATTTTAGCCCATCAGGTAAATAGCACACATTTCCTAAACGCTGCACAAATGTATGTTATTATGCAGTATGTGTGTTATTATATAATAGACTACGGTGACTTTGAAAAAGATAAACTGTTCTGTTGTGTCAATACTTCTAAAAATTCATGACGTCATATTTTCACTGTCTTATTTTGGGAACAAAATAGTAAAAAGCAAACCAAAGAAATTAACAAAGGCAGCTCCGAAACAATATTAAATCCCCCATCCCTACAAGTACCCAAGCAATCATCAGGGGGTTCATTTTTAAGTTTCACCATTTCAGAGCATTTTCAGGTAGGACAGAAGATTCTGCTCAGTGTAGTAGGAAAGGGAGAAAAATCTTTGCTTTCGCATGTTACTGATGCCCTATTTCTTTTTACTGGAATAAAAGAATAGAATTTGCTTAGCCTTGACATCAAACTTTCTTTTGCAAATATTCTCTGCTATCTTCTTACACTTGTATGTTTGTGTTGGAAGTATCAGAGTTGTCTATATTGTGCTGTCTATGGGCCATGCAGAACTGAAATGGCATTTGAAAATGAAAATACGAAATGCACCAGGACAAACAGGAAAGATTTCAGAAAAAAAAAAAAAGCAATGAAACGATTGGAAAGAAATGGCTTATGAGGAGAGATAAGAAAAGAACAAACCAAAATTAAAAAGTGGGTTTTGGGGGTATAGGGTATACATTAGGGTGTAATGGACCAAAAGAATGGAGGTCAAAGATTGTTTTCCCCTTCTCACCAATTATACACCTTGCAAATAGATCAAGTAGTCTCAGAGTCTATGCTCACAAATCCTAAATAACGATGGTATAAAATCATGGTTCTCTACTAGTACGAGAGAAAAGTTGGAGATAAGACCAAGGCTGAAAACCTAAAGCAGTCATCCAATCTTGGCAGTCACGGATGAAAAATAGACTTTGAGACCCTTCACACTTTGTGGATCAGCCACTCCTCCTCTTTCCCCTTGTGAAAGGTATCACTTGCCTCATATAATCGCTGCCCCATACAGTGCTTACTTGCCCAGCAGCCAGGCTAACCCTCTCTCCTCCACCCAGAAGCAGGAGTCGCAGCACCCTTGCACCATCATCCTCCAGTGCCACAGGGGCAGCGAGCAGTAGGAGGACTGTAGCTATAATCCTGGTGGGCTACCCCAGCTCAGATATGGGAGTCCAGTCCTGTAGGTGGTGGGTTTGGTTTTTCCTTTCCTCTCTGGAATAACTCCCTCAGAAGCTTCTTGAATCTCTTATTTCATTCAAGAACCTGGGTGAGTAAAGTAGCACGAACAGTTCAGTATTGATCTGAGTTACACAGTTCAAATTATGTTCAACACCTTAATAAGTGATCCCAGCTACTGTAGTAGAAATTTAGTTTAAAAGTCACAAAGTTGCTCACACTGTACTGAAGAATATAGCCATAGACTTCAGGAAGGGCTATGGGAGGTCTGTACGTCTTGGACTTCCACTCTTAAGGGGTCAGGCAGTAGTCTTCTATTACTGAAGTGATATCAGACAGAGTCTTGTTTACATGTGTAGAATTTTTTTTTCTTTTATTTAAAGACTACCTCTGAGTTGGGGAAGTATGGAAACAAAATGTGTCTGCAGAAGTTTTGGATAAATCAGGGTTTACTTCACTCACAGGAATTTCTATTTCTATTTCTAGAGCCCCAGAGAGAAAAAGTTGAAATACTCTATCCAGCCATATTAATTTTTTTAAGTTATAACATTTATCGCACAGGACCACTATCATTATAGTATTGACAGTAGGTGACAATTTCAGCAGAAGTTCCAAGAGTTCACAGAATACGGATTGTCTTTTTGTCCCTAAGGGTAGTCCCTCTGGATGGGATTTAAAGTTTGTTTGCTGGATAACCTGGTTTCTACTTTCTAACCTGGAGCAAGGTGACACTTGCTCCAGGAATGACATCCTTATATCTCCATTTTTGAGGTAGAGATAGTCAGGCATGAGCCAATATATTCAGTATATTACTAAAAGGGGATACCTTTAGAGGTACTTGCATTTTAGTTAACATGACATTCAGAAGGAAATTGGAAAATGAAACTATTTATGTAGGTAATTAATTAAACAAAAATTTAATTACTTAATTTGTATTGTTCTCAGGTTGAAAATTCTCACTGGTGTGACATAACTAAATTGCCTCAAATTACCAGAATGAGACATTTTATTTGACACAGACGGGAGGAAGAAGTTCAGAATAGTTCTCACAATTTTGATATCTTGTTCTGATTTCAGAGTAGTTACAAAACTTTAAGTTGACTGAGAAAACTATTTTCCTCTATTCTTGAGATGTTCCTTCCAGTCTAATCCTGAATTATCCATGCCACTGCCTTCCAGCCAGTGGTTTCGCAGTCAGGAGTATGGCTAGACCCGAAGTTTTACTTTTGTCAAAGTGAACTTCAGCTTCAAGGATTAAATTTGTTAGCAAATAGTTTTACCTTGGGAATAAAGATGTTATGTTTCACATTTGCATGTTTCTAATGTGAGAGTTGGAATTTTGAGAACAATCAGCAAGAGTGTTCTTCCCAGAGAAGCCCGGGGAAACTAATGCCCTGCAGTTTTCAGTGTTGAATTCCTTTTGAACTGAAAAGCTTCTTTGGCTCTTCCGGCATAGAGAGTCTGAAAAGAGAAGCCCATTTATCACATTTATATATGTGGAAGGTTTTTTTTGTATACTTTCGCATTTATTCTTATTTAAAGCAATATTTATTTCTTCAACTTGCACAAAGAGGGGATTATATGAAAACAGAACACATCTTTGCACACAGCAATTCCCTCGCTTGCAAGAATCCTTTGGTATTTTAGCCCCAATGGTGGAGAAAAAGCAGTTTGTTACAAGTGCTGAATTGCTTTTTCTTTTCACATGTAGTAGCACTTAAGCGTCATGTTAAGCCTGAGGCAGGGAAGACTTTAAATGACCTGTTCTGACTGGAATTGTGTTTACTGTACTTTTTTTCAAAATGCAGTGCAGAATCTCTTCCCTTATCAGTAAAGTCTAACAGCTTGCAGACTCAAATTTCCCCTTCCAGGCAGTGTTAGATTTGCCTGCTGTTTTTCATGACAAAGGTTTTCAGGAATTCTGCAGTTTGGATATCTGCCTTGTATTACCTTGTGTCACCCTCTAGGCTAGGAATCATTTTTTTTCAGCTCCCAGAAATTGCCCAAAAGGGTGCTGGAAGCGTTGCACATCGAGATGTGTAGGTACATATTTTGTAACTGTTTGCATCGGGAATTCTGGCAGAGAAGTTGTAGAAGTGCTCTCTGTGGGACTAAACCGGTGAACAATTAAGCAGTGTCTGTAGAGGATGATTGCCCTTGGCGTGGGTGACCACAGGTGTGGCATGGAAGGTTTAGTCATTCAAACCTTCAGTGAAGCCATATGGCAGAAGATCCTTATAAATATAATGAATGTGGGAAAATCTCCTCCTGGAGTTTAACACTGCTGCTCTCTGAAGTCACTGACTGTATTCTGCTCTGGTTTTCCTTCATCCAGGCTGCACCTTGTGTTTCTCCCTACCCTGCCTTACACCTGGAACAACCAGACAATTCTGTCCCATCCAGTCTCCCTAACAGAAATAAACCTCCTAGAACTGAATTATTCCCTGTAGCAACCCCCCCTCACTCCTTCTGCCATGTCCTATAAATATCTAGTGGGTTTGTGTTTGCATCATCCCTTCACTGCCTATAGGTTGTAAATTCCTGTAGAAGAATGTTTTATGTTGCCTCAGTTCACACTACATACTGCGCTAGGTATGCTTGGGATGTTAGTGACACACTAACATGTGCCATGCTTGTTGGAGAGTAAAATGCAAAACATAGAAGTCTCTGGGCTTTTTTTTAACTCTGTAGCAGTAACTAGCTTGGGCCAGCACACACGCACGTATGTGCAGTTTGGTTTCTTGCTGGCCATCACCAAAGGCCTCAGTAGCCTCAGGGTTTTGATATTTTTTTAGCAATGGCCCAGGGGTGCCACAGAAGCTCTCTGAAAGATTGACATTGCCAACACATTAACTCCAAAGGAGCTCAAAACTGGCCATTCCTCAAGTGTACCTTCCCCTTGTGTTTTTTCTTCTTCCTGTTACCTACATGTTGCACAGTCTTCAGGGAAGATATCAGAGTTGCACTGCAAAGGATGCGTGAATTACAGAGGTAAAATCTAACAGAAACTTCATGGACTGAAGGACGTGCTGGTTAAGAGCAGCCCAGCAGAAGAAGAATTCAGGTTCCTCAGGGGCTTTGCTGATCATAGCTAAGTAAAACAAATGCAAATGCATGTATAGAGACTGCTGACCATTATCTTACAGTATGGTGAGATCCTAAGATACTTGGGGGGCCAGTAAGAATCATCATTTACCTTCAAGAAAAGAAGAAAAATAGGTATGCCATAAGTGGGATTTTCCAAGAGTCACTTTCATCTCTTCTGGAATGTGTTGCCTCTGGATGAATCAAGTGTGTAGATCTGTAGTGCCACAATAATGCAGTATACAATAGTGGTTGAACTCCAGTCTGATTTCCCTGGTTAGGCAAAGGGCATCTATAATCAAGACATTGGTTAATTAAATTCATCCTGATATCTTTTGATTTTCAGTCCTGTTAAAAACAGAATTTAAAAAAAAAAAAATTTAAAAGAGTTAAAAATTCATGAATTAATCACAAAACATGTAAGGTTGGCTGAATCACACTAGCTATGACACTGGAATATTTGCTCAGTTTTAATGCTAGTCACTGCAAATTCGTTTTTCTTTTTGAAGAAAAAATTAGATTTTCAGATTATTTTAGGAATCCAATAGTATGCCTTAAAAATCAAGCCAAACAAAACCAAACAAAACCAAATCACAAAACCCTGTAGTCAAAAATAATAATAGTGAAAGGCTTAGAATATTGGATTGCTTTCTACCATTGCAGGATATTTGAGCAGTATCTTGTCAACAATGCAAATAATTTTAATATTAAAATATCAGATGACAAACAAAACAACAAACCTTTAAATCAAGGATCATGAGCACTATTCTTCTGAAAAGCTGAGTTCATTAGAAAATAATTTATTATGTAAATCCTCTTAAAGAGGATTAATCATCCTATATTACTTAAATAGAACTCAACCATTATTTTTCATGTTATAAGTCCTAAAAATTAAATTACGAACATGAAAAAATATCAAGATAAGCAAATAATATTAAAACCAGCTTTAAATTAATTCTATTTTCCTGGCTGCTTTAATATAGGAAAGGAAACTCTTTCAAACAAATGTAAAGCTTTTTAAAGTCAGTCTGTAGGAATATTCCTTTTAAGTTGAATACCTGCATCCTTCCCAGTGAAAATGCCCCTCAAAACACCAGAATTAAGTTATAGGATAGGATAAAATAAGTTATTACTTTAAAGAAAGAAAAAAAAATAAAGTTAGTATAGCATTTGACTGACCTGGGAAGGTATCAGAAGCACAAAAGAAAAAAGCTCTTATCAAATAAACTACTTCTGAGGTTTAAAAAATATTTAGAAGAATCAATAGAAGATTACACTCTAAAATAGAATTAATCCATTATGCTTATTTAGTGTCTAGTCTTGAGATGTTGCCTGTATATTTACTTTAACATTTTGAAAATAATTCCAGACCTTGGTATATATAGAGGTGAGTAAGCACACATGTCTTTGAATGATTAGTTGCTCTGTTATAGAAGCAGGGGTGAATAAACCAAATACAAAGTCCAATTTTATCTCTTTCTTTTAGCTGCTGCTAAAGACAAAATTACAGGATTTTATAAAGTACTATATGTTTTAAATAATACATGCCAAATATGGCAGATCAATGAGATCAAATTTTGAAAAAGGTGAGAATATTGCTGCTGTTCTGGTATTATTCCCTGCTGTCTTGCTTTCTGCAAAAAACAGATATACCTGGAGAAAATCAAGAAGGTGGAAAAAAAACATCTGAGAATAAGTAAACCTACTGAAGCTCAGTTAGACTAAGGATTAATACATAGGAATCTCCATCAGACTTATTAGGATGATTACTTTCTTCCATTTGTGTAATATAACTCACCAGGGGGGAAAGAAAAGAAAAAGAAAAAAAAAAGGAAAAAAAACCCCAACCTACTGTGGCTTTAATTCATCGCAGCTCTATACCCTGTATTACAATGATATTGTTCCACTGCTGTCAAATTTACATTACTGTAAAGCTAAGGGAATACAAAGATGAATCAGGTTATTTTTCTGTAATATGTATAAAGTACCTGATCTCTAAGTCATACAATTCTCAGCCTCTCTTCTGTACTAGGAATTAGTTTAAGAAGTGTGAAAGGAATTGCAGAATATAAACGAAGCTTCCAATCTGAGCTTTCTCCATCCTTTTTGTGGGAGATGGTTTATGGGAGCTTTTGATCTTCACTATGAACGTCAATTAATGTTTACTTCTTAGACTTGGGTTTTTCCCTCCTCCATATGGTTCCAATTCATTGCAGATCATGCTTTGTTTCCAGAAGTCTTCAGATACTCAATCCTTACTTTTACAAAGCGAGGTCATTCTATATTGTCTTCTTGATCTTTTATCAACTGTGCAATGTTAATCCCTCTGTAAGACTTTTAGCAGCATAGAGATTTTGAAACAGTAGCAAATAAATCCAACCAAAACATGCTTGCTTTTGTATGTTGAGTATCCACATTCCCTTTATTAAAGGCACCTCATCTGAAAGGTGTTTTCCTTCAAGTTCAAAAAGATGATCTCTTTTGTTCCACTTGTATTAATATATATTCAATTTTTTTTCAGCTGAGCTAGACTACACACTCAGTCACAATCAGAAAATGAATTATTGGTTGGAAGGGGATGAGGAAAAGGAAAGAGAAGAACTGTGGTTTAATTCCTTTCATAGAGCCAACTTTCATGATCTCCTTCAGTTTAAAACTTTTGTTCTTGTATTTTAACGATATGATCCAATGACAGAAATTGGGATATATTTAATGTCTTAAAACTGAATTGGATGACCTCCCTGCTAGCTGAGTCATCTGTATGTTCATAAGTTTTCCTATAAAAAAGGGGAACTGTGGCTCTTTAATTTAAAAATCCTATGGTGAAACCTGTTCATTAAGAAAGTGAGTGAGTATCCTAAAATATACATACACCAGAAATGAGGAAACACCAAAGCACCAGGTACAAAAGTCTCCCTATTTAAGTATGCCTAAATGAGACTTGTATTCCAATATTTTCAAAAGTTTTCTTTGCTTATGATGAGCCAAATTTAAAATCCTAACTTCTCCCAGAATTTAGATGCTCAGGATTGGAGTTTGAGTTTTTTTGTGTTGCATCTTCTCATCCATTGAAGCATTGCAGCTGAATCTCCATTACCTAAGTGTAAGAAAGAAAAAACCAAAACCAACAGTTTTTATTCTTTCCTTGAGCAGCCTCGCTACAGCCCACAGTTTCAGTAAGCAGAAGCTGGCTCTGTAGGTACAGAAACTCAGTTCAGTACAGCCTCACACAGGTTTTCCACTTTAAATGGTAAAAAAAGCTACTATTTATCTTAAAAATGCTGCAGAGAAATTAATTCACTGAAAAAATCAGACATATATTCCAGTTAAATACATTCTAAAAACGAGGGAGTGTCAAAATCCCAGAGGTACAGACTATTCCAAATTTTAAGTATGGACTTCCCTACATGGAAAAAAAAAAAAGATTTGAATGCCTGATTAGCTAGCAACTATCTATCTTCAGTACAATTTAAGTACAAATTTAATTCTTCTTATAGATTTGCATTCATTTTTGAATTGGGACCTGACTAACGTGAGTTATTCTAATTGTGATTCAGCTCTCAGTGATGTCATTGCATCCTATTCTTCAGCTCTAACCTAAAAGAAATATCTTGCAATAGAAAACAAAATACACTATCAAATGCATCTCACTGAATTATCTTCCTTCAAGCTTTCTCAGGGTGTCCCAATCTTCCTGTTAATGCTCCTTTGGATTAAAACATATTGCTAATGGACTTTTGTGTTATATGCGGAACTGATCATAGGTGCAATACTAAGCAGAGAAGTAGTACATAACAATACCTTTTATGGGTATGACCACCTTTCTCAATGATGTTGAGACTTCAGAAACTTTATGCAGGTAGCTAGTTTTTCAAGTAAACTGAGAAAACTTCCAGTTACTCTGAGGAAAAGTTCAACAAATGTTAAAGGCGGGGGGTTTTTTAACAACTGAGAAAAGAAAAGCACAAAAGCATTCTCAGTGGCTCATATCAAGTAAGAGAATTCAGAATTAAGTATAAAATATGTCTTCCAAACAGAATCAGTGATCATTTAATACTGGAAGGTTTTTAAAATATTACACTTAACAATGATTAAAAGCAGAATGTAAAGAAGATAATATTTATCAGAAACATTTTCATTCCTAGACAGATTAGCTCTGGTCATGAAACAGTGCTGGAAAGTGAAGTTCTTTGTTTCGTAAGACCAGTCTGTTTCAAAGCAAGATTAGTGCCTTCTCTGTCCTACTGCTGACCTCGACTTTGACCTGGCTGGACCACCCTTACTAGAATGGGAGGTAATAAAGTCCCCAGGCTGGCTCAGCTCTAGGTCTCAGTTAAGCAGAGACTATCAATCATGCAAAATTAAGTGTAGTGGTTTTGTGATGTGGACATTTACTAGGAACTGAACTGAGATCACTGAACACTATTCATTTGTATTTCCAAGGAATACTTAAATGAACATCAAGACATTAAAGTAACATTTCTGAAGTTTTTAGTAATTGTTGGATGATACAGAAATCTAATATAAGAAACCAGTGAAATTATGTTGTATTGACATTTAGTGTTTAAATATAAAAAAAGATAATATTTTCTTTAAACCAGTTTTTATTATCCTGTATGCAATAAGAAAACATAACATTTACAGGAGAAATTCAGTCATGTACTATTTATATTTATGATATTTAAATTAACACAAAAATATTGAGGAAAAAAATAGTTCGAAACATTATGCAAAATGAATACTTCTTAAATTGAATTTTTTAAACTTTCAGAGCTTATATTCCGAGTATGACACAGAAAAATACAGCAGACTCTTCACATGTCACCTAACATTATTCTATTCAGTCTTGATTTTTTTGCCCATCAAAAACTCTCAGAGAGGTAACAAGATTTCTAGAACTCAAGAAGTGGAGGAATGCTTTCTTATTATTATTAACATAGTACTTAGAAGTCCCCAAGTGATACAGATCCTATTGCTTTCAGTACTACTTAAAGTCTGAGAACTTGTCCATCTCAAAGAGTTTATCTTTCCACATAGAAAATAAAACTTAGAAAGTGAGAGGGCTGGGGCAGGAGGCAAGGAAAGCAAAATGTGGTTACATTGCAGAGCTGGTGGCACAAGGCAACACAGTGCAGTGTTCACTGTCAGATGGCATTGCCTCCCCTAAGAGAGGTGGTTATAAAATGTTTTGCTGTAAGATGGAAACATGCTGGCATGCCTGGACACAGCATGCCCCTCCGACATTGGCAGGTCAGCAGAGGACTGGGAGAAGCTTTTGGACTTTTGAAGGGAAGCCTTGGTTACACAGAATATTTGCTTTTGGACCTCTCATGGGTCTGCT